>NW_025932317.1:0-2290 GCF_000764305.2 Hyalella azteca | reverse complement strand
ACATTTTCCTTCCGCCACCGGACATGAATGTTTTGCCTGGAGTCATGCAGCTGATGTTCAAATCAATGTGCAGTTGCATTTAGTACGTAGACTTTGTGGCACTAAGCGATCTCATTGCCCGTTATTTCGAAAGATTCTCCTTACGATATCGCATGAAGTACATATTTTGTAACTCAGAGAAATATACGGGTCAATATTGTTCAAATACTGACACACTTTCTCACACACAGCGCTTTCACTGATATACCCTCCTGCCGGGTCAAACTGGGTCAAAATGACCCACACAATGGCAAATAGTGCATCATTATGCGGACAAAGTCACGCTCATTCCTATGGGTGTGAAGTGATTGCAGCTTTGTATTATCATAATTAGTGCATTTAATAAATCTGAACAATACCGTAATAAAATAAAACTTAATTCAAGTGATATTATTGTCATATTTTACTTGACTCTTTTACACTTTACTTTAACGTGTTTTTATCACAGGCGATAATTTTTCAACTGTGCTCAATAATCTTTTGACAAGGAAAGATACGAAAATCTTAATGATTTCATTATCCGTAACTAGAAAAAGGCTCGTGAGTTTACACTTAAGGCGAGTTTCAGGAGGATTGTGTCTTACGGCTCGGACAATAAAACAATTTTAGCTTAAAAAGTAGAATAATTACTTCACATTTTGCCGTTAGCAAACTAATCATTCGTAACTGCACATTTTGCGGCACGGAGCGTTCGAAAGCAGCGTTGATCTCTAAACTCAGATAAAAGGCTAAGCGTCGTATTCGTAGCGGATTTTTTTATATATTCTCTTTGCCCAAACATGTACATAAATGAACGCCTTAATTGTAAGTACAAATTTGGCTTTGCTGGATAAGAAATTATACGCGGATAATGCGTGTTATAGAAAATAACAGCAAGTAAAATTAACTTGCACTGTAAATACGAGCCCGGATGATTTAACCCTGCAGTAGTCGCGTAGATTACATAAGTAATTCATTTGCATGAATTGATGATTTTCTCAAAATATACAAGCATTTATTTCGATTGCTTCCAGGTAATTCAAGTGAACGTTCGAGAAGCGCGCTCAAATTCGCTCAACTGCCGATCCCGTGTTGTTGTGAAGCAGGCGCTCCTCGATCAGAGGCCCCGGATCTTACTCAAACCATGATCGCAGCTCTGATGTTTTAGCGCATTTTCTCATTTATGGAATAAAAGGCGCTATTGTGCTCGTCATGTCCGTCTGTCCGTCTGTCTGTCCGTCCGTGACTTCACGTTTTCGTCGACGAGAAAATGCGCTCTTTGTCAGTCTCTACAGTGAGTACTGAGTCATATTTTTCTCATAATTGATAGATGGCATACACATTAATGCCAGGCGACCAATCTTGTCATTTCTTAGCACGTGACCACTGGAGGGTTGACCGTCATATGCCAACCTAATATCTATAGCTGCTCAAACCGTCGGAACAAGTCTAGCCGTTTTTAATGTTGTGTTGGTGTGACAACCATACCCAAATATATTTTTTTTATTTTTCCTGCAGCTGCTTCATGTCGTCATGAAGAGTTTTTTTAAACACTACATTGTAGCGTCAATGGCTTATGTTTCTCGCGAAACTTCAATGTCCACGTGCTACTTGACAGCGGCCTGTCAGTGCTGGACTTTCAGGCGCAGTCAAAAACACGTGGACGAATTACAATTAAAAAATACGCGTATACATAAAAAGTGTCTCTGCCACAAATGGCTCATGCTCCAGAGACTTGTTTGAGAAAAAAACCTCCAGAGACTTGTTTGAGAAAAACCTTACCTAAATAAATTCCGGAAAATTTATCATGTCTATTATTATTATTATTAAGAATTAATTCACTTACGCCCATTTTGATATTTCACAAGGTATAGCTCAGAACTTTTAATGTTCCCGCCTCTAACACAAGGATGAGACTGAGGTCGTCGACTCTTTTTCCTCTGCCTGAAACTTGACCAGTGAGTCATTAATGTAGTCGTTTGATATATTTTTATCATTATTAATTGAGATAAGTTTACAGTAATGACTTCACCGAAAAATATTACGAATGAATATGATTTGTATTTAAGGACATGATTTGAATGCTGCAAGTGCATATATTTGTTGTCGAAATATGTTTCGATCAAAACGTAATATACATAAAGTGATTTACTCTAATTCGGGTACGCTGATTTAAAAAATCATAACCATTTTGCTGAATCACGTCAGTATTTTGCTATAGTCAGTACTTGAAGCAAAATATATATTACACAAATTTTTTACAAATTTCATC
>NW_025932316.1:0-1756 GCF_000764305.2 Hyalella azteca | reverse complement strand
ATTTGCAAACTATGACACTTTCCTAAAATCTGTCTTTTGCATATGTAACTAGAAAAGTTCTACTACAATGCACCACAACCTGGAGTTATTTGGAGTTATTTTACCAAAAAATAAAATTGATTTTACCACCCGGTCAAAGAAACCCCAAGAGCTGGGGTAACAAAGACCATCGCTTTTTTTAAATTACATCAAAACTATGAAAGGCAGAAGCCAGCAATTTATGGTGAGTAAAGCTAGAGTATAGACCTGTATTTTGCATGTTTCAATTTAAGTTTAACTTATCTAGTAAAAAAATGGCATTGTTATGAAATAAAAAAGCGGTCAAAGTTATCCCATTTTACAGTACCATATTTAAATAACAGGCAAGCAGATCCATATTTCATCTTTATTTAAGGAATTAATCATTAATAACTTTAGTACAAAATATCCAATCTTGGCCCAGGATTGGAATTTTCCTACTCGTTTCTGAAATCTTGTAGCTCAAACGTGACAAATTTTTAATACATTTGGAATCTCGCAGCCCAATTGTGCACATTTCGTGACATTTGTTCACAATTGGAATTTGGATAGGAGGTAATTCATCTGGCAGAAATATCGCAGTTCCGGAAATGGCAGGAAACCTTTAGCTGTGGCCCTAAAGGCTAAAGGTAGATGTTGTCCGTGCTTGTGTGAAACAATTGATTATGACAATTGAACAATTTTACATTTAATTGAAGAATTGTTTTTGCCTGCTTTTTAGCGCATTTTCTCATTTATGGAAAAAATGCACTATTGTGCTTATTTGTGCTTGCCATGTCCAATTTGTCCATCTATCTGTCCATGACCTCAAGTTTTCGTCGACGAGAAAATGCGCTCTCTGTCACTCACTCAGTGAGTACTCAGTACTCACTGCAGTGAGTACTGAGTTATATTTTTAGGAAATTTTTGTTACCTAATAGTCTAATACTATTCCAATTTCCAAATAAGGCTAAGCCAAAGCATGGAGATTTTTTCTCATTCATGGGTACATAGTGACAAAGCAGAGAGTTTTTTAGACTTTCCCTCAAGTTCAGTTTTGAGTCCTATGAGTAGACCAGTAAAGTATCATGGATACCAGCATAAATAAAGCATTATCTTACTTAATAAATTGGTTTCAATCTTGAGTTATTGAGGAAATTAAAAATGAACTGATCCCAAAAAAGCTCTGGTTTGCTACTATGCATGGGTACCTTTTATAAAATTTCTAGAATAGATTTATTTGTAAATGCTGATAAGCAGGAGCAGCCAGAAGGAAAATAGCAAACATATTTAGGAATTTTTTTCACTTGTGAATAAAATCTCTTAGACTCTTGGCAGTTGGCACCACAGTGAAAAATTTTTTATGCTTTGGGAATCTTGTTGCCCATCCATGTACTAAGTTTTATTATTAATCCGAGAGGAGGAGATAATTTAAATTAATTTATCCAATGGGAATCTTGTGGCTCCAAAAATGAAAAGAAAGTTAAGTTGTGGCTTAATTAGTAGATATATTTGAATCTAGTAGCCAACTAAACCTGGTACGTAGTTGTACAATATACATACTGTACTTCACAGATAATTTAAAAATAAAATGCAAGTAAAAATAGGCAGATTTTTCATAGTTTTTAATAAGAAATTTGAAAAAAAAAAACAGACCTAGCTCACCTAGGAGCCGGAGGCTAGGAATGGATGAACTTGGTAGGCCAGATTTACATGCACTGACAGCACTGTTGTTTCAAATTTTCAAGTTAGGTGCTTC
>NW_025932315.1:0-354 GCF_000764305.2 Hyalella azteca | reverse complement strand
TATTCGCGGCTCATTTATTGACTTGCGTTTGTACAATTATTGTATATATATATATATGCACGTTTTATATTTCGTCAAAAGTTGTTTAGTTTTGGTTTTAATAAAAGTTTCGACTTCGCCAGAAACCGTTGGCAAGTAACTTCTTCACTCAACGCGTATCAAATCATTTTACCCACAAAGAAGATTCTATCTACGAAATTCTTCACAATACATACGTAATATAAATTACAGAATAAAACTGTACGAAATATTTCGGTGTAATGTTGTCAACCTCAGCCTGTTACAAGTGTCAACATGTTAGTTGTTACTTGTTAAGTTGTTACCAGTTACCACTTAAAGGTATTTTTTCATGTT
>NW_025932314.1:0-411 GCF_000764305.2 Hyalella azteca | reverse complement strand
TCCATAAATGAGAAAATGCGCTAAAAAACTGGCCCTCCATGCCACTTGGGTAACTAATATTCAGTCGATCATACACTTGTTTTTATTCCAGTGAATGAGATATATATACATTAAAATGATAGCAGTTTATAATATTGAATATTGCAAGGTTTCGTCGCATGGAAGGTTCACGTGAAGCGCAAGTATATCATAAATACTGCATCAATTAAGAGTTTACCTAGAAGTAATCCATGCCGTTTGAAATGAACTTAAGGTAAAACGTTCTTGTACAAAATTAAACTAAAGTAGCAAAGTGATTTCACTCAAGCGTAAATTAAGAAGTATGTGCAGTAGCAAAGATAAGAACACGCACTCTTCACCCCGTAAATAAAGGGATTACAGAAGAATCCAGTCAGCTACTTATTTATACAC
>NW_025932313.1:0-305 GCF_000764305.2 Hyalella azteca | reverse complement strand
CCTCTGCCGGGACACACCGACAAGCGCAACACCCCGGGTTGCCGGAATCAACAAGGTCTGGAAGGCCGGGTTGTCGCGCAGTTCGTCAATGAATTTGTCGAAGCTGTCTACTGTGAGCGCACCGATATAGGCGCGGGTATAAGACAGCTCCTCGTCGAGCCAGAGCTTCCGCTGGAATAGCTTGATCGAGCCGCCCTGTGAAGCAGGCGCGCCATCGACGATCTTCGTCGTGGTCACCCCTTCACCACTGAACAGGCTCATAGTCTTGACGCTTTCCATGAGCGACTTGGCCTTCTCGACAGCCC
>NW_025932312.1:0-651 GCF_000764305.2 Hyalella azteca | reverse complement strand
TTAAATAAATAACCTTTAAATTAATAATCTTTAAATAAATGAATCTTTTGCATTGAATTAAGTATATTGTTTATAAATAATTTAGTGATATTTGATTTATGAACAAAAATAATATATCAAATATTATTAAATATAAATCGAAATAAATTGTTTATAAATCAAATTTTATAAACAGTGGGAGCGATATAGTTTTTTCAACTATGTTCATAGTTTTTACAACTTTGAGATGGCAGTGAAGTGAAAAAATGGATAACGTTAGTTCAAATCTTAGGAAAAGTAGGAGTAATATAGTTTTTAGCGCATTTTCTCATTTATGGAAAAAAAATGCGCTATTGTGGTAGCCATGTCCGTCCGTCCGTCTGTCTGCCCGTCCGTGACTTCAAGTTTTCGCAGACGAGAAAATGAGCTTTCTGTCTCTCACTGCAGTGAGTACCGAGTTATATTTTTTAAAAGTATGTTCAAAGTTTTTAAAATTTCGAGGTAGCAGTGAAGTGATGTATTGGATTTGCAGCAAATAATATTGCTTCACAGAAGTGCAAGAAAACAAATTTGTGAATTGCGAAGATTTTTTACCTACAATCCCTCAAAAAAATACGCACACTATTTCACGAATGTAAATTAAGTCTTTTTCATTAAAAACAAGCTCATAAC
>NW_025932311.1:0-112853 GCF_000764305.2 Hyalella azteca | reverse complement strand
AAATTATGAAATTAATCTACGTAATTTTTCTTCTGTCTCTTCTGTAAATTTAGTCGTTCTGTCAATAAATTATTATGCTAGTATTCATGAACTTCGTCCCGTGATCTCCGGAAAGTGTTTAATTTAAATATGACATACTTTCCCGGCATTTTCATTTCTTTTTAAATCCTAGTGTAATTCAAGATTTAATCTATCGTTTGATGAGAATAATTTAACTTTATCTTGTAAACTTTCAAGTAGTCATAATATCAGCGAAGGGCCAAAAATAGTATAGTAAACATTCGTGGTATTAAATTGATTGATTTTATTTCAATAACTCCGTTAGTTTAGAACAAACCCTGATGTATAATTTTTATTTTAAATGCCAGTTGCCGTGCGTGTTTTGATTTTCAATTGCGATTTCTGTTAATGTTTTTATGTTCACAAATTTTAATATTCACAAAAATTACAATTGGAAATTAAAACATGCACAGCAACAGGTATTTAAAATANGAATTTTTTATATTCACAAATTTTAATATTCACAAAAACTACAATTGGAAATTAAAACATGCACAGCAACAGGTATTTAAAATAGAAATTATAAATCAGGGGTTGTACCAAACCAACGAAATTAATGAAATTAAATCAAACAATTGAATACCTTGAATGTTATATAATTTTAATTTTTTCAGATATAATGGGATGGGTTTACGGTTTGTACTTCAACTTTTGTGCCAATAAAAAGTCAAAATAAAAAACAGTTTTCAGAACTTCTCGATGCCGTCTTTCCTCGCTATCTATTATTCAGTTTTCTTTTCAATGAGATCGTATAAGCTCGTAGACCGGGTGCGATTTTGTTCTGAAGTTATTGATTACAAATTGTTCCTTTATTATCGTATAAGCTTCTAGATTAATTATGTGCTAAATCAGTTGGATAAATAATTTTAAATAATAAAGCCACTGTTACTCATCATAGAGGAGCGAAACATATATTACCAATGCTTTTTTCAATTCAACTCAATACAAACAATAGGGAGATAAAGAATCGAAAAACGAATTGTGAGTCTCTCATAGACTGCTCATCAAAAGCTAAAGATTGCGAATTAAAATTAAACAAATAACAATTAAACAAGAACAGATTAAAGTTTTTTGGTCGATTAGTTTAATGTGCGTTAGATCAGAACAAGGGATGTGTTTCGACTGAAATTTGACGACCCAACAAGCATTCTTGAATATTGATGTCTCTTACACTATTTGTTGCAGAAAACTCTTCCCAGAAAATGCCGTGTGGGTATTCTTGTGTTTTTTCGAAATTTGTAATGACCAGTTTTTGACTTAAAAATTATATGTTACCTATTTATGTCCTGTTCACCCCAGGCGTCTCAAGAAGAGGTTAAATTGAAATAATCCTCTTAAATTTTTACATCTTATTTTATAATTCAGCTTTAAATGGCGCATTTCAATGATAATTTTTCATCGAGTATCATACTCCATTCTCATTTGTTTTGAGTTGATTAATATTCAAACTTGTGTACAATATCCTATTTCTAAGCCCTCATTCGAGTTATACTTAATTCTTTTTATCGATGATATGTTCATATCGACCAAGAACATATTATTGCTCCAGTGCTTACAAAACTAAAATGCTTCGTCATGCATGTTTTTGCCTAAAGTTACGTACATTTTTTTTCACAGCATGAACACCAGAAAATGCAACTTTCATTATTGAAAGGCTTGACAAAAACAATCTCGATGGTGCGCAACTTTCCATCATACTCTCAGAGCTCGCACAGTCATGAAGTGAAAAGAAAGTTTTTGAAATCCGATAATGATGACCCATTCCAGGAAATGAGTATTGATCTAATTAATCATTGACAAATATTTTTGATAAACTTTGATCCCTTTAAACCTTCATAAAACTGAATTAAAATTATTAATATTTTTCTGTCTATGAATTGCTTTTTGATCAATGACAATCAACGAGTGGCTATTGTCGGGTTGTTTCATCCCGCTTATTTGTTAGAAATTTTGAATAAATTGAGCAAGGAGTTACTATGCTGCATGCATTACATTATGCAGTTACTATGCAGTTTCCAACACTTAAAATTACTTTAAATTGATTTCTCCATTTATTTCTTAACGAGAATAATGTAGATACCAATAGAGATCCTTTGATGTCTTCGAGCTCTTATTGAAATTCAAAAAATTCACCCTCATATATTCCAGTTATTGTTGTTGATGTAGAAGTTTGCAGGTATACCATGATAGTTCAATATATCATGACTTTCTAAAATTTTAAATGTTGAAAAATTGCATTTGAAAAATTATTTACTTTATTTTGTCGTGTCGTGTCCAATATTTTTTGCTGAAAATCTTTACTTTATATTTATTAACGACAAAGAGGACGGATAGGAAATTATTTCAGTAATAAGAAAAGAACAGAAACTGCTAGAGTTTCCTGTTTGACAACTGCTACAGTGACTTGTAGCAAGGATAATGTGACGGCTATGGGCTAGCTTTTATCAAAATGTGATTCACTGTTTACAAATTATTTATTTTTAAAAATGGATTAATTACAGGTCAGAATATCTCCGGGTTGCCGGTAATGCTGCACTGTATTACATAGCGTGTATTATATTACATAGCGTGTATTATATTACATAGCGTGCATTATGTACTGTATGTCTGCATACAGTAGCTTGTACAGTGTACATACGCCCTACAATGATGCTTGCGCTCATGCACGATGGTGCGCGTATTGATGCTGCATGCAGTGGGGCCACATGTGCAGATGCTGCATGCAGTGGGGCCGCATGTGCAGATGCTGCATGCAGTGGGGCCGCTTGTGCAGATGCTGCATGCAGTGGGGCCACATGTGCAGATGCTGCATGCAGTGGGGCCGCATGTGCAGATGTTGCATGCAGTGGGGCCACATGTGCAGATGCTGCATGCAGTGGGGCCACATGTGCAGATGTTGCATGCAGTGGGGCCACATGTACAGATGCTGCATGCAGTGGGGCCACATGTACTGATGCTGCACGTATTGTCATTGCACGAATTAATGATGCACGTGTTATCAATAAGTATATTGTTGTAGTATATATTGGGGCGCTGGAAGTGAGAGTGACAGTGTCGACTCGACTGCGTCACGATGCAGGTACGTCTTGTGTAGCTCCCGTGTGCAGTGCTACAGTTTAACAGTTTAACAGTTACAGTTGATATTTTTGGTGTCTTAACTGTTTAATTCTTATCTCATATCTTGTGCAATTCAAGAAAAACTATTTGTATCTTGTAACATCCAGTAAGTATTCAACTAACAAAAGCAAGCACGGAACGAAATCACAATGAGATAAACTATTATATTATTGGTTTGAAATAACTGTTACATGACTGCGACATTTTCATATGGCTATTAAATCATAGTAATAATCGAAAGAATTTCTAAGTTTGATCGCACTTCTAGACCGGAGATTCTCTCTACATACTGTAAATGACCAGTAGCATTATGTGATGTAACTCAAATCTAACTTCTAATCTCAACAGGTCATACAAATTTATTTGATATAAAATTCGATTGCGCAATATTTTGCCGCTGTTTTGCTAACCATTTTTGTGGGCTCATTCACACCGTAGCTGAAACCACTTTCCGAATCTAATTATTTGGAAGGTCGAAATTTGTTCAAACGAAAAAGTATTTACTTCTATGACTTTAAATTAGGATTCATCTTGGATATCGACTTTTTGAATAAATGAAAATTGGATCCCAGTAAGAGCTTGAAAAATTTGTAACCATATGAAAATATTTTTACTATCAGTATTTGAGTGCGTGTTAGCAACCATTTGATCTATACCGTTGCAGGAAAATTACTTTGTTTACACAGTAATTATTAGGTTGGGCTTTAATGATAAGCAATAAACGGAACAAAATTGGTTCAAGTGCCCCTTGACCAATCGCCTGCCAAATTTATTCCCGCGAATTTCTAATATTATTTGACAATATGAAAAAGCTCACTGAAATATGACACTGGTCTTCTACTGGTCTAAACTCACATTGATGGCATGAATAAATTATTTGGAACAATTATATATAAAATTTATATGGTAATTGTTTGTAAATAATCATATTTCTGTTGAACACACAACTTCTTGGGTAAACTTTCTTTAGACGGATCCGGTGTAGAGTTTTTGCGGAATTTGCGGCTTTCTGCATGTTTCTCACCATAGGATTGAGGTTGCGGTTGAAAAAAAAGTAAATTGTAAAAACTTCGGTTGTGTGGAAAAAAGTAATTCCGTGAAACATCTAGTTTGTTTATTTGAAACGAACGAATTAATTTTTTCAATACTTTTCCTATCCGAACTCTAACTTTTCTAAATGGCAAAGCAAATCTGCCACTCAATAATACTAATTTTTTTAAATAGTGATACACGTTCGTTACTTTATGTTTTGTCATTTAGCCACAAGTGCTTATAAATACGGACGGTTTTTCCTGATTCCTTTTATGTTAACTGGAGTTTACTGTTAGCTCATGAAATACTCGTGAGGCCTTAATTCTTTGAAAAGAAAAACTTCAATTAAATTTCCATATAATATATCGATTAATTCTAATTAATTCTAATTCTAAGGCTTAATAATGCGAAGAAGTTGGGGTTTGAGGATGCTACTTTTGCATTCATACTTCAACTGAAAAATTGTTTCAGTAGCTCATACGCAATTTTATGCTCGACACATGTTCTGGAATTCGGTTCGGCAAACTGAATATTTACTTTCACTTTTAATTTTCTTTTTCTACTCACCAAGCATGAAGCAGCATCTACATTAACGTTCCTTTGCTTGACGTAACGCCTAACTATTGTAGACTTTCAATATTTCTTACGAGTGTTCTTATGAAGCTTCGAAAACCTGTTGGAGGGCGATTTCACCTCGAGAGAAATCCCCAAGTTGGTCAGGTTATCATTCAGCCTGAAAAACTTATACTTATTAGCTAAGCGACTAAGCACAATCATTACATATTTCAAATCAGTTAGATCAGTTATTTAGCCTAATTGAACTTGAATTGAAAGGTTTCTGCTCAAGTTAGCAAAAGGACGTCATCACGTTAAATGATTCAAAGTACTTCATGCGAGATCGCTCGATTTCTATATATTTTAAGCAAGATTAATGTGCGCACCGTCACTCAAAAAGCATAATTCATTGTTTCTTGAAATTTCTCATGCCATAAACTTTATCTAGAATGTTGGATAAAAATTCACTGAATTCCATTTTTGAAAAGCACAGTTGTTCGCAAGAACTTCCACTCGATCAGTTCATCTTCCCAGCAGACAACTTTTTGCCTTTTTCAGCGGTTTCTTCGAGATTAACTTATAGTTCAGTGCAAATATTTGAATAACATATTAATTTTCAATTATGTAAAAAATCCATCTTAAATATTTTAAACGTACCTAATATTTTGTATATATTAAAAAAAGACAAATTGAAACATACGTCAATGGACATTATTTCTATTTTTACTTAGTTTTTATTTTATACAAACTTTTAAAGATGAATTTTGTGCATCTCCAAAACTCAGGAATCTAACTTCGTTTGTTTTAGGTCGCGTGGCTAAAAGTGGCTGTGTGCTGCCAGCTTCTGTTTTCGACATTTTCCATTTCCTTGTCATTGGATATGGAAATTGAACCAAACGTTAAGTACCCGCCTGTCAACCTGGCAAGCAAAAAGCAGCACTCAATGAAAGTATTTCAGGACAAGCCATCAGTGCCTTTCAAACACCACAAGCACCCTAAATTTGTAACCAAAGAAAGCGATCCGAAAAGTCAGCTGGTGGCGCTGAAAGTTTTCTTTGGTCTTGTGAAACAAATAGCTGAGGAAAGCGAAACAGGGCATCGAACTGCAAAGGTACTCAAGAAAATAACCAAACAGCAGCTGCTACAAAACGCCATATCCGAAGTGTCGACGCTCGCAGAGAACGCGACGCAGGCAGAAATCGACCAGTTTGTCAGTGACATGGCAGAACTCGCGGCACTTTTTGCTGATGGAGATGTGACTGACTCTGTCACTGCACTTTCTGGAATTGGTAGGTAAATTGACATTGAAAAATTGGATTTTTAATGTATCTTTTTAAAATTATTGAGGTCTTGCTTGTTTTCCTAGATGTGTTTCAAGTTTTTGCACAAATTCAAGCACAAAATCCGGTTTGTAACTAAATGGATAATATGAGACGGTTAAAAATTCAAGTTTATGTCATAGTTAGAAATGTTCATGATAAGTTTCTGCGATAAGTTTTAATTGTCAGTTCATTAAAAGTTTCGAAGTCATGTCATATTCGAACTAGGGCAACATATTTCAGAACGATCTCCTACATAGCAAGATTCCAAACCAATCAATTTCTTCAGCATTATAAAAAAATAATTTGTGTTTATTCTCTCAGATTTCCGGCAATTCTGGGATTTTGTTTCTGGAAATCAGTTCGAAGGAATCCTGCACGAAATGGGCATCGGCATCCGAAACTTTCTGTCAACGAGTCCCCTGTACAGCATGATGAGACCGGCCCTTGACGTGTTGGAAGAAACAAACATGGAGGACATAATACACCCTGACACCTACAACGCGTACGTTACAGGACGTCCCAGCGAAAACTCGGCGCTCAGCCAGTTCTTTACCAGTGAGATCTTGGACGATATTTGCATTATTTATGTATTTATGTTTCAACACGATGCTCCAGTTAATTGAGACAAATGTGGTATAATATACATAGTTATGTTTTAACACGATGCTTCTTTTAATTGAGACGAAGGTGGTATTATATACATAGTTATGTTTAAACACAATGCTCCAGTTAATTGAGACAAAGATGGTATAATATACATAGTTATGTTTTAACACAATGCTTCTTCTAATTAAGACAAAGATGGTATAATATACAGAGTTATGTTTTAACACGATGCTCCTTTTAATTGAGACGAAGATGGTATTATATGATATGTTATGATATGCTATGCTATGATATGTTTTAACACGGTGCTCCAGTTAATGGCGACGATAATGGCAGTATCTACATATTTATTTCAATTTCAAAACATTGCTCCAGTTAATATAGGTAATGATGGGATGCGCTATATATTTCAGTTTCAACACGGCGCATCATTCAATAGAAAAAGTGACGGTGTTATATTTTTATGAAGAGAATTCTGGACTCGCAGGTTTCAAATAAGGAAATAACAATTATTGCGAGTTCTGTACTTCATGATGATTTCTGTTGATTCTGTTGACAGGAACATGAACATTTTATGAAATTTAAGCAGCAATTACAAAACAACATCTAAGCAACTGTTGGAATAACATCAAATTAACAAATTCCCAAGGGTCTTACTTACTAATTACTTAAAATTACTACTTTATCAGGTCACAAATACGTGATCTGATAAAGGGTTAGTGTCATGGCTGTTTATGACTGACGAGAAGCCTGCAATTAATGCATAGGGTGCTTATTCTTCGGTTTAGGAAGTAACACCTTACGTAAGTGTGCAGAAAATTCTTATCAGGGGCAATTATAATGACGTTATAAATTTATTTCAGTTTTAATATGATGCCTTAGTTGATGAAAACAAGTATGAAATTATCAATATATTTTAGCTAAAATATCCCGTCAATTTATTATTTGACTTGAGTGAGACCATAAAGATATGCTCTGCATCATTGTTGCTGGCCGATTTACATCAAAATATTACATTCATTAGCCTCGTTGTTGCATCGACTCTAGGTGTCGTTGCTGATGCATACTTCTATCTACCAATCATACTTGCATTTACGCTGAGCAAAAAATGTTTGTGCAAATCTAGAACATTTATTCCCTTTGCGATTGGATTAACAGGATTAAAAACAATAGCTAAAAAATTACAAAAACCTATTTCTTGATACTGGTTAATATCTACTGCGATTAGAGGCATGCAAAATTTCCTGAATTAATCTTTCGTTAATTTTTACTCATTTATATAATCATATCACTTTAAACTCCTACTATTGTGCAGTTTCGTTTGGGTTAATAATCATGCTTTTTCTCCTCAATTGAATTATCAACATATTTTTCGTCAATAATGTCATCATATTTTCCGCTTATCATATAAATTTTTTCTGTCAATCAAGCAATGATATTTTCCGTGAGTTATATTACACACAGTCCGCCAGTCATATGATATATTTTCGGTCAGTTATATCACATATTTTCCCTTAATCCTATGAAATATTTTCTGTCAGTCATATAATCATATTTCCCGTCAGTTATATCAGTATATTTTCCTTAAGTTGTAGAGCACATATCCCTCCAGTCATGTAACATAATATCTTACGTCAATCATGTCATGGAATTTTTCGTCAGTCATATCATCATATTTTCCGTCAGTTATATCCCGTAAATATTTCCCGTCAGTCATATCATCATATTTTCCGTCAGTTATATGACGTATTTTCCACTAATCATATAAATATTTCCCGTCAGTCATGCAATCATATTTTTCCATCAGTTATATCGTCATATTTCTTTCAGTTGTGTCGCACGTTTTCCGCCAGTCATGTAACATGAAATTTCTCACCAGTCATTTCACCCCGGAATTTCGAGTTCCCGCCCATGTGCAACACCTCCCGAGCGTTCACGAACGCCTTCACCGAGGGCACTTGCGTCCGGTACGCCGATTGTTATTTCTTCAGCGGGGAAAGTTTCGGGACATGCGGTCTCGGAACCGGAGCCTGCTGTGTCTGTAAGTCTATTGCAAAACCCTAGCGAGGCATTTAATGTTTCCTACCTATGAATTGTATCGAATAATGAATACGAAAACCTAAACTTGGCTCGTTCACTTGGCTTGATAATATGTGCAACAAAACTAACATTTAATAGAAACCTGGTCATTACGACAGTCCACCAGTCATGTGGCGCGTCAAGCGACGAGTGGATCAGTCACTTCACCCACCCCGAGGACGCGGTCGCCGGACCAGGCTCCGGATCGTGTCGGTTCAGTTCAACCGCGCGGCACAACAAAGTCTGCCAGTATCGCCTTGACTTCCTCTCCTTTAACATCGCGGGTCCAGACTTCGACTCGGTCTGCAGCCATGACTTCCTCGAGATCTTCGGGGGTCAGCCGATACCAAAGCTGTGTGGAGATCTTACAGGACAACACAGTACGTGTTATGTACTTAAATTATTAGTCCGCAAAAATCGCAAGTTCAGCAAAGATTAATAATTAAAGAAAGCGAAAAATAAGTTTACCAAGTCTTCAATGGAAACATTTCGGGGACCAGATCCATAATCAATTTAAAAATATATAAAATATATGAAGTGCCAATTTATTTGAAGGAAACGGTTTCACAGTTTACGCGATGTTTAATAACAAAAGATACTTTATTTCGGATAGATTGGGAAATCATTTGAAATGAAACTCTATGAATGAACATATAATTTGTTAATTTTGTTAAGGGAATTTTAAAAGAAAGGTTCAAACAAATATTTTCTGATAATTCTTTTACCTAGCAAAGGCTAACACTAACATAAATTACAGGTTTTATTGAGATAGTGGTAATTACTTTCTCGTTGCAGTCCATCTTTTTGTGATAACATTCACTGCATTTCAATGCTCATGCACTTTTTAACATCACTTTATACAATGTACGTCCACAGTGTACGTCCACGTGGAGCGCGGCCGTGACATACACTTGGCAATCTATCAGTCCAGCTCTTTCTCCATGATGCGCAACTGGAATATAAAAATTACTCAAATCAACTGCGATGCAAAGGAGCGAGGTATGTCTGAATGAGTAACACAATATGAGAAGTAAAATAATATGTCTGAATAAGTGCCACAAAATGTCTGAATAAATAACATAATATGCGTGAAAAAGTAACACAACATGTCTGAATACGTAACTTAATTCAATGAATTGGGCAAACTTTTGCCGGTCAGTTATTTTTTATAATTTTTATAATTTTAATGAATTAATATCTATGAGAAATTTTCGTTTTTACACGTTATGTTTAATTAAATAAATTCCTAGGGGCTTTTTTATGTTTTGTATTCACTCCGAATTGTCTCTGTAGGAATGAGTTGAGCTACAGTAATTTATTATATTGACGTATGAGAGTTTACTTTCCCCCATTATTATACACGAAAAATAATAACTCTCGTATATTATATAACTGTAACTTTTCTTTAAATTTGCCGTTTTACAAAAATCGTGAGAATGTACGAATTTCCTGGGCAATGTATTTTCCTTATTTTATTTCAGTGCCCGATAACTGCCTCCAATATTTCAACACAACCTCTGGCAGAGTAACGAGCTTCAATCGTCGAGGGGACCTATCACCTAAAAGCTTGGGTTGGTTTTTCAACATTTAAAATTGAAGCATTTTACCCTAATTTAAGGTCACTTGGGACATTTCCTTCTCTCAATGATGTTTTCAAGAGCAAATTCAGAGGGACCTTTAGTGCACCGACACATCTTTTCAGTAATACTGCAGGGACCCCATCCGGCCCGGGAGCCGAGTACGTAGATAATTCTTGGATACTCCTCTCTAGATCCGGCGTTTCAAACTCAATGCTCGTCAGCTGCCGATCCCCTGGAAGTTCTTGAATGACTCCAATTTCGTTCTTCTGTCTTGAGTATCGGGGTTCGCTGAATACTTTTTCAAATTGAGCTCCCAGAGAAATTGAAAGAAATGATCGTCAGAGATCAGAGAAATGAAAGAAATGATCTCCCAGAGAAATGAAAGAAATGATCGTCATGTCAGTCGAGAAAAAAATTTGGACATTCAAATAATATGAACCTCATAAACCAAATCATTCATTACCGTAACATCATAAGACTGAAACAAAAAATTATTAAATAACAATTTACTTGTATCTCTCACCGATCAAATATTTCCATAAGAATAGTCATTCGCAGTTATTTCATACCTGAGCTTCTGGTGTGAAACGATGTTGATTGCCACAATGGACACATACTTAATAAAATCCTGCGCCATATCATTTGGTCCTTCTTTGTAAACTTTAAATAAACCAGGTTAACGTTTTTCTTTACCGCAAAGCGAAGGAAATTCATTGTCGTTTCCAATTTTTCATTTAGCAATGAACTAGTTTTGAAATACAAACAATCGACGACGTTAGAACGACGATATCTACAAAAAATGTATTTCTACTCGCATTAATAATAATTCAAAAGCCTTCCTATTTTTACTAGCACTTTAGTGAGATTCGAGAATAATTGGTAACGCCTCATTCAACTACTATATCGTAATTCATGACGCTGAAATTATATACATATATTTTCGTTTGCAGTAATGAACCAAGCGAGCAGCATCGACTACGAGGTATGTGTGGTCAAGTCTCCCGGCCACTGCGCGCTCATATGGGAACAAGCTGATGATCACGGCTTCAGCCTCACTGGCGACGGCTTAGAGTCTAAGATAATCACTGGTATGACTTGTAAATATGTTGGCAGGGAAATATACATATGATATGGTATTATATACGCTAATATTTTTTGTATTTTGGTTTTCAGTTTCTTATGTGGAAGTTAGATTTGTAAGTTCCCGTCCGTTTTTAGTAAGTGCCAATATTAAACTACCGCATTCATAACATCTTATATCTAGTGTGTGTTAATGACAACACACAAAAAAGTTGCCTTATTAGTTGATTGATCAACAAGCTCGAGACACATGAAAATTTTCATTTTTTAATTTTAATTTTTAAATATGAAAAACTGCTTATTTTAGGCCTGATGTTTCCTAATATCAAAACTTTTCAGGAGAGAATAACTGCAAGTCTGACTACATTGAGGTTCCCGGTGGAGTCTTCAGAGACTCAGAGACCCTGGAACTCGTGGAGAACGACAGGTTTTGTGGCACTAAACTCCCTAAAGTTATCAGTAAGTGAATCATGAATTTATTCAAATTCAGCTAAATTAACGTTTACATTGAAGAACAAAACTTTATTCCCAAGTTTTACCTTACCTTCAATATTAGTTATATATTTTTGAGTAGCTGTTATAATTTAAGAAAAAAATAGCAATAGATTTGTATTTATGTTAAACCAAATATTAGAGAGTCAGAATGTCAACAGTTTTTGCATAGGAATTTAATCATTTATTTTTAGAATCTTCATACAAGTTACTTATTGCGAAACTCACAGAAAATAAATCGCTATTTTTATTTTACTCCTAGAATGTCAGCTTTCTTGGTACCTATACAGGTAATTAGTAAGTGAAAACAATCTTTATCATATGTCAGTAAAATTAATTTCATTGACGCCTGAAATTATGAATTAAAATACAATATATGGTGTTATAATTTTGTTCGAAATAATTAGAAATACTTGTTGGAATAAATAATTTGGAATTTGGAATTATAATGCAAACTATATTTATTTATTCGCAGCCAATACCCTCCCGTACAAACTCCACGTGGTCACCGACAAATCAGAAATTGGCGACAGAAGCAACGACGGATTTAACTTGTCGTATCGTCAAGTCAAATGTGTGAACTAATTTATGGCAAATTTATGAATGATACTCAGAACACAAATATTGTGGAGTCTTAGGTTCATTCAAGTTCTTGTAAGCGTGTGGATTTTTATTAAAATAATTTATGTAATGTACGGCTGCATACTGAACAGTCAGTCAAAGTTAGTGTTTCATTGTAATGAATAATGAGAGAAAATTGAGTGCGTGAATATTTCATAAAAAAAAGGAAAAGGCATGAATTTTTCAATACTATTTAAGTTAATTTTTATGACCAAGAATTCTATCGATCAAATGTAACATAAAAAAAAATAAATAATATCGCTCCTATCAGAGTGAAATCGATAAAATTAGGTAACCAAATGTTAGGTTGAAACCCCGTAGATTTATATAAGTTTTTCGTGGTTTTGTAGAATTGTACGGTAACGCATGACAATAACAGGACAAACCAAAAACGTCGAAACCAGTTCAGAAGGAAAATTAAAATTTCAAATTCAAATACAATTTTAATTCATAAATAAATAAATAGATATGAATTGTATAAAATTTATAGGATACATGTAACTACGAATTGATCGATTGATTCATTTTTTTAGACTTTTTACTGGAGTATTTATAAGCCCACTAATTCCACTAATTTTTATAAATATAATTTTCCTGTAACTCGACTTTTGAATTTACGCAATAAATTATATTAATTTTCAAATAGATAAATTATTTTACTTTTTATTCTCTTCAATTAAATATCTTATTACAATTTAACATCACTCCTATTAGGTTTATATTGAAAGAGTTGTATTAGCCACAGGATTTTTCGAACAAATATCTTCAAGCAAAAAAAAAGTCTCCCTTACTCCTCAGAAAAATAAGCTTTTTATAAAAAATTGAAATTCAGTAAAATAACTCAATGAACATCACACCAAAAAAAGGATGAAATGTCAAGAAAGATCGTATTAAGTATACTGACTTCCTAATTTTTCTCTGTATCATTGATCATCGATGAACATCGAACATACATAATAATTTGCCGATATGTCCGTAAGCTAAAACCTGTTAGTTGCACCTGTTGGCGCACCTGTTAAGAGCATCTAATAGGTGCACCTGTTAAGAGCATCTAATAGGTGCACCTGTTAAGAGCATCTAATAGGTGCACCTGTTAAGAGCATCTATTTGGTGCACCTGTTAAGAGCATCTAATAGGTGCACCTGTTGAGAGCATCTAATAGGTGCACCTGCTTAGGGCATCTAATAGGTGCACCTGTTTAGAGCATCTAATAGGTGCACCTGTTGAGAGCATCTAATAGGTGCACCTGTTGAGAGCATCTAAGAAGTGCACCTGTTAAGAGCATCTAATAGGTGCACCTGTTGAGAGCATCTAATAGGCAGACCTGTTAAGAGCATCTAATTAATATGTGCATCTGTTAAGAGCATATAATAGGTGCACCTGTTAATAGCATCTAATAGGTGCCCTGTTAATAGCATCTAATAGGTGCACCTGTTAAAAGCACCTGTTAATTGCACCTGTTAAGAGCACCTGTTAGGTGCACCTGTTGAGAGCATCTAATTTGTGCGCATGTTAAGAGCACCTGTTAGGTGCAGCTGTTAGGTGCACCTGTTAGGAGCACCTGTTTAGAGCACCTGTTAAGTGCACCTGTTAAGTGAATAGTCCAGACTGTATCCCGCGTAGAACTGGCCCAGAGATTTCGGGATGTGCGCGTACAGAGCGAATGGTTTGTGCCATGCTGAGGAGAAAATATAACTAATATCAATATTATTATCAATAATATGGCATAATTAAAGGCAAATATTGCATAATGTGGCAACAACAGGATGTTATAAAACACAATAAATTGCGAAATTACCTATTTTTTGTAAATATAAAATGTTAATGTAAGCGATACAATATATCATGTATTTAGAAAACTTTTTAAATTTCTAATTACCAAGCATCGTTTAAAACGTACTTCGTTTCGAAAAATTACTAATCACGAAAACTTTTCCACTTATAGAATTTTGTCTCTCACTTCAAAAAGAAATATTTTCTGCGTAAAACTTCACTACTTTTTGAACTGCGAGTGTCTTACAAACGGTCTCAGTTGTATCGGTTGTAGGGAAAGAGTTTCCACAAAATCTTGGGTCCTTGATTGTGCAGGCGTTGGAGAAGGCAAGGCCTTGACACGTGGCTCCAGGCACTAACACGTAAGCATTCACGCAGCACTCGCTCGTAGGGGCTGTTTTGATGAAATAATATACATCTGTACATATATATTCCTCTGATAAAACAATATACATCTAAACATATATATTCTCCTGATAAAAAATATACATCTATACATATATATTACCCTGATAAAAAATATACATCTATACATGTATATTCCCCTGATGAAAAATATGCATCTATACACATATATTACACTGATAAAAATATACATCTATACATATAAATTCCCCTGATAAAAAATATACATCTAATGAGCAGAATATCCATAAATAATTATGATGATAATGATAAAATGGCTCAAATAATGCGTGTTTGTACTGACGTATTGTTTAATAAATAATTAAAGAAATTAAATGTACAGAATGATGGCGATGAATTATAAAACAAAGTTGCATCAACGTTTGGAATAATTACTGCTTATAGTTTTTTATTGGAGAAAACGAAATTCGCTGATTCAGTAACTTTTTAATTGAAAATCAGAAGGTGAATATGCTATGAATCAATCGATCGTCATATTATGAATCAACCGATCTTACTTTTATTGCGTTTATTAATGCACAATTTAATTTCTCACAAAATTGAATGGAAAGTTGCTACCCCGTTACACGCGGTAGGATTTGAAGCCGCATATGTTAATTTATAAAATTATTGGGGAATTAGAAAAATTAGCTGAAAATGTGAATTAAATACTCGGTGGTACGTTGACACAATTCGTACAGGTTGATAATTACAACATGCAGCGTGACGGTATTAAAAATTCGAGTATCGACAAGAAAACATTAAATGTCCAACCAATACATGAGTCCCAGTAGAAAATCTAAACTTTATTTATTTTAAATCAACTTTCTAAGCAAAATAAGTTACCACAAGTGCCGGGTAATTGAAAACTCGAGTCCGCAGTTTTCCGCCACGTGATAGAGCAGAAGCCGGGCTGTGAGGCGATGCAAGTCGCGTAGTTCTGTGTCTCGATGAGTCCGTTTACGCTCCCGTAGTTAAAAGACTTGATTGTGCCAGACGTACTGTTGTAGTACTGCAGGCAACCTGCTGGTGCTGCAAGAAAGAGGAACGTGCAAAATGTGGCGAGATTGTGGAAATTTGAGCATTTTTCTTATTGATAGGAAAATTATAAAATTTGGCAATAATCCTTTTTAGCACATTTTCTCATTTATGGGAAAAGGCGCTATTGTGCTCGTCATGTCCGTCCGTCTGTCTGTCCGTCCGCCCGTGACCACGTTTCCGTCGACGAGAAAATGCGCTCTCTGTCACTCACTGCAGTGAGTACTGAGTTAATTTTTTGTGTAATATATTTATCGTAATCCGATTAAGGCACAAAAATGCCAAAAATTAGTCTACTGTAGTTCAAGGTTTGGACATCTAGAACTGACGTATTATCACCTTTTTTCATTTGAAATACTCTGAGCGGAATCAGAACAGATTTAGCGAACATATATTAATTATAGGAGTATAAATCTTACCGAGATCTTGGGACAAGCAGGGAATTTGTGTTACTTTCATGTTGAATTTCCTCGCATCGAGTTGGGGTGCGTAGACTTGGACGTTGATATTGGTGGGGCTGCATGTTGGCTCCACGTCGATGTAAACTGTTAGGTTTGGAGATTTTTGTTGCGAATTTAAATGGAGTGAGATTTTTTATTCGTTGGTGTTTAAGATAATGAAACACGTTTTAGGAGTTAGAAGCTATGTTCCAAAAATTGACATTTATTAGTAATTTCCATCTGAAAATTTGAGACACCGCCCTTCATTTAAAAATTCATGATTAGTAGGTATGTGTGAACCTGAAATAAAAAATGTCGCCTAAAAGTATAAATATCTTAGAGGTTAAAATCAAAATAAAAATTTTGACGATTATATCTTGGGAATTCCTAGAACAAATTGAAATAAGAGGCAGCTAGTCAGAATTTATCATGAAATATTATCCTGTGAAACCTATTTTATACGATATTCAAGAGCAAATTCTCGTCTGAGAAGACGAAACAAAACTACTTGAACTTTATCCCTAAACATATTTAGCGAAAACATGCTATCAACATTACTGATCTTACTGTGCTGTCCGGTCAAATTTCCACATAAGGTTGGTATTTTGCCAGAGTTCGCTCCGTTTCCTGTAATGATCAGTTTGTCGTAGGCGCATTTGCCGTTGCTGTTCTCCGGCATGATGAGATTGACATCAATAAAGTCTATTCGTATCTGGCAAATGTTGTTCTGGCAAGGCAGGATGGCGATGCTGCAAGAACCGCCTGCCACTGAATTATCCGTGTTAGGGTAGGAAGGGTTCGTGAAGTAGCTGGTGGTGCTGGAGGTGACCGTTTGTGAGCAAATTTGACGGACTGCAAACATATGTATAACTTTAATTATTTTTTATCAATGGTTTTGAATTAACATGGCTTATAGTATCTACAATAGACTTGGTACTAGATAAATTGCACTCAATTTTTAAATTTTGTCACTCACAACGAAAAAAAATATAAATTTTAACCTGATATTGTGTTTCAACCCAATATTGTTATTCAACCCAATATTTGATATCAAATGAGCGTTTTTTCTTCTATTTTTAACAGAATTTCATCATTTTCTCCATAGGAGCCTTTTTTTCCCCCCAATTTCTGATAATATTTCAAAATTTCATTCCACAAGAGGCTTCTTTCATCCTTTTTTTGATTGTATTTCATAATTTCATTACTCACTCGGCTTCTTTCTTCCTATTTTTTAATAGTATATAATAATATATGATGATAATCACTCACGAACACAGCAGGTGCCGAAGTTCATAGCGCAGGTGGTGGTCGCCGTGCCGCCCAAGCTGGCGCACTCGCTGATGCTCAGACACGTTCCGGTGGCAAAACCTCCTAGTCCCGTCGTGCACGAAGTGGGAATCACGCGCACGAAATTGCCCAGTACTGCGTACAGGATAACAGGGAATACTGAGTTAAGGATAACAGGGAATAGTGCATTTAGGGGTAACAGAAAATACTGCATTTAAGGTAACAGGGAATACTGAGTTAAGGGTAGCAGGGAATACAGAGTTAAGGGTAGCAGGGAATACAGAGTTAAGGGTAGCAGGGAATACAGAGTTAAGGGTAGCAGGGAATACAGAGTTAAGGGTAGCATCCTCCTAGTCCCGTCGTGCACGAAGTGGGAATCACGCGCACGAAATTGCCCAGTACTACGTACAGGATAACAAGGAATACTGAGTTAAGGGTAACAGGGAATACTGCATTTAGGGTAATAGGGAATATTGCGTACAGAATAACAGGGAACACTGAGTTAAGGATAACAGGGAATCCTGCGGTCATGGTAACAGGGAATACTGAGTTAAGGGTAACAGGAATACTGCAATTAGGGTAACAGGGAATACTGCGTAGAGGATAACAGGGAATGCTGAGTTCAGGGTAACAGAATACTGCATATAGGGTAACAGGGAATATAGAGTTAAGGATAACAGGAAAACTGCATTTAGGGTAACAGGGAATACTGCGGTCAGGGTAACAGGGAAAACTGATTTTAGGGTAACAGAGAACGCTGAGTTCAGGATAACAGGGAATACTGCATTTAGGGTAACAGGGAATACTGCATTTAGGGTAACATGGAATATAGAGTTCAGGGTAACAGGGAATACTGCGGCCAGTGTAATAGGGAAATACTGAGTTCAGGGTAACAGGGAATATTTAGTTTAGGGTAATAGGAAATACATCATTCAGGATGACAGTGGACACTGCGGACAGGATAAAAGGAAATACTGGGTTTGGGGAAACAGGAATACTGACTTCCTAATAACAAGAAATGCTGCGTTCAGGGTAACAGAGGATACAGCTTTCAGTATAATAGGTAACACAGGGGGAGTAGAACACAAATTAAAAAGATTAAATTTAAATGATTAATAATAATTTCTAACAAACCTACTAGTAGGTAAATATTATGAATCCAACTCACGGTTAGGAAAGAAGTTAGCGACGTTGAAACCCAGAGTTTGGATCTGCGTTGTGGCGAGACTGTTGCCCAAGTTGGCGCTGAGGGAAGGGTTGGTGCCCAAAGCCTGGGGACTCAGTAGACCATGACAGCTTTGACAGACTAGCAGCATGACTGCCACTAGCGTTCCAGCACGTCTCATCTGCTGCAATAATGAAATGAGGAAAATACCGAAATATATATACTTAAAAAATAATCGTATTTTATAGTTTAGCAGGAATTCAGACTCAACATGCCATGGCAGCTATCACAGACCAGCAGCATGACTGCCACTAGTGTTACAGCACGTCTCATCTGCTGCAATAATGATATGAGGAAAATACCGAAATATATATACTTAAAAAATAATCGTATAGTTTAGCAGGTAATCAGACTCAGTAGACCATGACAGCTATGACAGACCAGCAGTAGGACTGCAACTAGTGTTCCAGTACGTCTCATCTGCTGCAATATTGAAATGAGGAAAATATCTATGTGTTTCTACTTTTACATAAATAGTTTATTTGTCTAGTTATATAAGAAAGCATGAAGCTAAAGAAAAATCAAAATATATCGGTGATACTTGCATATAGTATTTGCTAATATATATTTCAATGTAATTGAAATTAAGTGAGCCGCGATATTTCATCAAGTAATTTAACAATTTCAATCTAAAAAAAATATAATGAACCAAATGTAATTTTTCAGTAAAAAAAACATAAAAACCGCATTAGTGTACCTCAAACTTCAAATTAACTTTTCATGATTGTATTTCGCTCGTGCTTGTCAATATTGAATTGACTCTCTCTAAGTAAGAAAGGCGATGCAAGTGTTGGCAACCGAACCATATTCCATTTGATCAGTTTAACGCATTTATATTAATCGACGGAAAGTGTTATACAGCGATATAATTGATGAATTAAGTCATTACTCAGCTAACTGTCATAAAGTAAATTACATGAAAGTGTTCGCATGTATACTGTAATCGTAAATTCGATTGATGTTACGCGCCATATACCTAGACACACTGTAGAGGGACGACTAGCATATACTTTCAAAATTCAAAGGGTCTCTGCCATCGGGCCCTAACATACGAGGTTGAGGAATAACAACATTCGAGATTTGTAAAGGGACACGTTATGAATTTACGTAAACGTTTGATTACGAGAGGCTTACACGGCGGTCATAGAATGAGAATACAATTACATCAAACGAGAGTACTATAGCAACAGGTCAGTGACAAGAATTCAGAGTGGAGCCCAGCTACAGACTAATGATCCACTCGTCCTACGAAAGATGCGTTCCGATACTTTTCATCTTCAGTCAAAGTCGGAGAATTGCGGTGACTTAGAACTAATAGAGCGGCTAAAAATTGGCCCTCTGCAACATGAGACTCAAACCCGAATTCAATAATTCACTCGTATACCTGCATGATACGTGGTGCGTAAAAAAGGTCTCAATCTAAATTACATTAGACAAGACACTAAATCATATATTATTATCGTAAGATTTTAGTATCTGTTAAGACTCACTAGCTTGACCAATGAGATCAGGCCTCACTTCTAATTTGCAGTCCTATATACATATGTATATCCTCGCTGGTAAATCATTCCCAATTTTCACAATCAGCGAATTAAGAAGTATCAGAATTCGCTCTGTGTCATTGGGTAAAAATACCAAAGCAATGTTATGAATACTCATTCCAACCTCATGTCGCATGCCGTTGATTCTTTCAATCCACGATGAGGAGAAACAGACGCACAATATTAACCTGCCTACAAACTTTACCTGAGTCCAGCGATCGCTTTTAAAAATGTTGGGGACGATTTTTTACAGGTTTCAAACCTGACTTTTTAATGAAAAATGAGCTTTTCTGACGATACCCTTGATGCTTTATAGACATTTATTATGAGTGAAATTTGATAAAATGCGATTGTTTTCTTGTGTGCGTATTCTCGTGGCAGGGTTTTTCATTTCACGTTGTTTTATCCGAGTGAATCATAATTGTACACCAAAATTAATTTAGTCCAGCTGTATTGGCTTATTAAATTTATTGTTTCAACATAAAGTTGCCTTGTCATGTCTAACTTTACGGGAGATAAAGCTGTGTTTTACGGGAGATAAAGCGGAGAATTTTAAAATGGAGTAAAAAATTGCGAAAAAGTTTACTGCTATTGATAGTTACTTAAATCTCTCTCTAATATATTGCGTAATGTATAACTAATATAAATCAGTAAGTCGTTGTGTACAAAGTTCCAAGTATTGGAGATCAAGAATTTTCATTAAATTGAATAGAAGTCCTTTCACAATATTAAACAAAAATTTGGCAGATTTCATTCGAGGCAATTTAAAATTGTACACACATTCTTAAAATTAGAAGAAAAAAGACGATCCCAATGCAGTATACGAGTGTAGGAGCCCAGAAAAATCAAAGATTTTATCGGTGATACTTGCATATTGTATTAATGATGCCCAGATGAAGCGAACTGTTGGGCGTGTTTTGAGTAGAGCCTGAGCTGGTGACATTCTAACTGGAATATTCTGGAGTGACAGCTGTGAGTGAGCTACTGCGTATATCATTATGTGGAGATGGAGTTTTGTCTGAAAGTCTGATCTCATGAACTATTAGCGTAACTACATTGCCCATTCTTCCTATTACCTAATGTGAACTTGCAGATTGGTGCCTTACTCAAACTTTTGCGTTACTGCAAAATAAAACTTTGCTCAAAGTTTTTTGGGCCAAATGAACTATAATTATTAAAATCTTTCTACACGAACAATAACTCTGCTTGGTAGTATTTTTACAACACTTCTCTTTAACTTCACTTCTTGTTGTTTGTTTGTCTGTCTGCTACAAATCTTATAATCGATGTTTAACACACTTCTACTTGTCCAATCGATCTGAAATTTTGCATACTAGCATAAAGTCTGAGACAATGCATGAATCAATTGACAGAATAAATAATTTTGAAAAATTTATTTATTTTTTAGTTTTATAAATAAAATTTAAAAATTACTTTTTTTAATATTTGATAATAAAATTAGAAATTCATTAAACGTGTGTAACATCAGAGACACTGGATTCTTTAGAAGTGTTGTATTTTAAAAAGTAATTTTAAACGCATATTATTAAATCATTGGTTTCATGAACCTTATTGGAAAGTTTTGTTTTTCTGAAAATAATCTTATTCCAAATAATTGTGAATTTTCTAAATGCTGCCAGTTTATAGCTCTGCCGTGTCCTGCTGGCTCTGCCGTGTTGCACGGCTCTACAGTGTTGCACGGTTCGGCCGTGTTGCACGGCTCGGCCGTGTTCCACGGGTCTAGGCTTGGCCGTGTTCCACTGCTCAGCCGTGTTACACGGCGGTGCCCTGTCATGTTCTGTTCAACAGGTTTGCTGCACATGCTACAGCTTTCTGCCATGGGGCTGCATGGGCGCGTCTCCAAAGCTCCCATTAAACAACAACTAGAAGAAGAAGAGTGCAGGAGCAGAAGCCTCCAGCGATGTCTGACCCAGTGCGAGGCATCTCTCTGATCTGTTACAGATATCAAGATTTCCCGGTCTCTGGAACTCGCGCAGTTTACGTCAACTCGATTGCGTTGATGTATCTTAAATAGAAGAGTCTTGAATAATCGAGTAACAGCAAAGCATTTCAGTAGGCTAATTGGAATGAATCATTGATACACTGTTGCTGAAATGCCTGAATTATGACTTTTATTCAGTTCTTAATGTCATTAGACTCATCAAATGGTCTCGAATGTTATCTAATTCATTAAATTTTGTTGTAAAATTTGAAATTATCACACCATGTGGTAGTTTTGATAGTGATGGTGATTAGACTCATCACATTCTGCTGCAAATGTTTCTTCACCTATGCAGCGTTGAGTTCAATTAGCCCGTGAAATTGAGAATGCATCGAACTGATTTCTTTGTTCTAGTTATCTTATAAACTCCGAATATATTCCTACTACTTATTTCGCCGAAGATACATTATAAATATATGTTTCGTCTGTTACACTTACGTGATCAACAGCAATTTCTGTACAGCTACAGATTATAAAACGGGTTTCCATGCCATATTAAACGGGTTTCCATTTCCCATATTTCAGACTATAGAGCCTGCACCTAACACTTTTACTGACCACGGAAGCTGCACCAAACCTATTTTAAGGTTTGAACATTACCCTATTTAAGATTGTAGATTCTGTACCTAACTCATTTTCTAATCAGTGAAGATGCGCCATTCCTGTATCAGTGTTCTTGCGATAGTTCCTCGACAGCAGGACCCGAGGCTACAACAATCCTGCACCTGCATGTCCGGAACAACCACCACGTGTTCTAGTACACAACATGAAAAAAATGATGGCGATCTGTGAGTGCACAGCTTTCTCCCGGTTAGGCAGGTTAGCAGCAATAAAGGAAACGATTACCGAGATTTTGTCCTCCTTTCTTATGTTAAGGTATTTCGCATAATGCCATCATGGAACCGTGATTTTCTCCATTTTCTTAATTGTGAGGTTGACTATTTCCATGCAAACATTTCGGTGTGGAAGTCAAATTCAAGCGTAAAAATTCCAAGAAAGTAAATAAACAAATAAGCTTTAACACATGTAGAGTGTTTTAGTCATTAACAGAATATGTAAACAATCATATGTGTGAGGTAAAATCAGAATTAGATAATTTTATTTAATTCAAAACAGGAACTAACATTCAGTAAAATCATTGCTATTTGAAAAATCAAGGGCCTAACACTGCTTCAACTTGCATTTTACAAATAATTCAGGAAATTCAATAAAATTTTCTCTCAGAAAAAAAAATGGAGAGAATTATCGTGGGAGATCGCAACTTGAGTTTTGGCGGAGTACTTTCTAGTAAAAATGGGGCTACGAGCAAGCAACAAAGTCTGAATTAATTCAGTTTATTGAATAACAAATTCGTTAGTACAGCTAGTTCAGTTAGTTTTTTAATTAAGACAGAGAAAGATAGAGAATTAAATGAACAGGATGAAGCAAGTGACTAGAGTAAAATAATATTTCTTTCTTGAGCTCTAAAAACTAGTGCCAGGATATAATTCAAGCAAGATTTATTTGAAATAATAATTAAGTTCGACTTATATTCGTTTCTTTTAGAGAAATACCTATTACATACATATATGCTTACTAGCAATACATGTAGATGTATGATACATAATGAATTAGCATGTTAATTTTTAGGAAACCCTATCAGCTGTTGGGTGTATTTTTATTATATTCTTATTTTCACAGTCGATAGCAATGGATGAAGTATCGGATTGATTCAAAACTTGAATTAATGATTATTTATTACTCTGAAAATTGTTCCGTTAATTCCGAATTAACGATGTCGGCAAATAGCGAGGTTTATAACGTTAAAAACTTGTTCTCTCATTATATCATAAATACATTATCACAATAATGATAGAACGAAGCGTGATTTACATACGCAGTTAAATGTGCAAAATAATTATCATTTTTATACATTGAAAATAATATATCTTAACTCCAATGAAATCTCTTATACAGGACACGAGATGAAGAGATAAACTCACCTTTATAAGTTAGCGTTCTTGCTCTTAAATAAGGCTTGGGATTGTAATGCTCTCTTCACGAGGGGAAGTATGCAACTGCAGGACGAGCCCGCGCGGCAGACGTTCAAAGAGATCAGGGCCCATACTTTCAAAAAAGTTAAGAGATCGTAAGTTCATCAGCCAATCATTGGCGGCCTTTCAAGCAAAATCCACCAATCAAAGATAAGAAAATTGAGTGTAAGTAATTACGTTCACTTAGCCAGTTTTGAAAGTATCGCCCCAGGTAAAAACGTTAGACCCATCCTCCGTCTGTCACACGCGACGCATGGCAGAGAATCTGGATAAGACTTTTTTTTATCGAACTTCAAAGTAAAAATCAAAGTTCATATTCCTATTGAAAACGTGTATAATAAATAAGGTTCTTGTTTTTAATTTGATAGATGTTTGCTTCTGTCGAAATGTTGGCATCTAACCAGGAATCTGAATTGTTCATCAATTGATCATCAAAGATGAACAAATTTCCGAAAACATCGCCGAAAAAGCGACAAAAAAATAATATGATGTTAATTGAAAGCCTCGTGTATAATGCTATTGTTTGTCATATATATTTATTGACATCGGATTCTAAAATATGTTTTCGAGATTTTTGTATTTCCTGTGTTGCAAGGAGTTACTCACAATCCCTTTAATTTAGCACTATTTTTATTCCACGTTTTTAAAAAGATTAAAAAGATGAATTTTAATAATAAAATGATCAGCTTGAAATAAAGGCGTCGAATGCATATTATCGTGTTTGTGTGAGTTGAATTACTAATAAAGATGAAAATGATTGCAAAGAAAGCAGCCTAGAATAGAAGTCATTTGAATTTCTTTGTCCAACTTTCGAACGCTTGAAAGTAAAACTGGGATGAGATGTCGTAGTAATTGGGTCTGCTATTTTTGTATAGAGCTTTTATTGACCAATGATTGAAAATGAAATTTACCAGCATAAATTTCTGGTTTATATTATTCTATTTAAGTATAAATGAAATATACATTTTCATGTGCGAGTTAACCCATGCATTAGTTAAGAAGTACGAGGGTGATGATTTACTAGTGTTCAGCTAGTAATCTATTTCGTATCTGAAGTTTAAAATTAACATCCTTATGACTTTATGACCTTATGATGAGTTCGGGACTTCATAGTTCCCGGTCACGCTGATGCGCCGCCTTCGTCGTCCTCCGTCCCTGAGTCGTTGCTAGGCAGGTCGCCCCGCCCTCTGGTCCCGGATGTAACGTTGGACGTGTGTAATGTTGGACGTGTTAGAACTAACCTCCATCGCAGGAAGTAAGTTATTGTAAGGTTGTTAGTTACATATTAGAAGGCACCGAAAGGAAATCGTTCTTACGAGAGACCATACCGTGCGTTAGGTCCGTCGTTACGAGGCAGTCCTACTGTGAGCAATCCATTTCTAGGCCTAGTTGACCTATATTGCGTCGCTCTCCTGCGGTGCTTTGGGTCAACTTACACTGCTTTTATGGGTGAGCTGCTGTATTAGACCAAATGTATCCTAACAGTAAATTAGCTATTTCTGTTTCATGTTAATTGGTTGAAAAGTAATCACATTTAGAATCTGTTATGCAAGTGCTTAAGTGAGTAATATCAGTCAGTATGAAAGTATTTATTTCCAATATAGGGTTGCGGGTCACGAGAGTGAGCTGCCTCCGGGACCTTGTATTCCAAGTGGTTCTCGTGCTCCCTGGACCAGAGACGTGCTACGACCTCTGTTATCCATTGTGAACTACTGGATTGGGCACTCAGCTTGTCTAGAGTCGTTCTTTCTAGCAATATTGTTTCATTATTGTTCTTGTTCAACAAATCAGTTTTGATGGCTGATGTTTGATGCACCCGCGTAACGAACCCATGAAGTACAGGACTTCATTATAGTTCTAAATTTTGGAAAATTGCTCAAATCCTTCATCAGTCATTACCGAGCCCACTGAAGCTGGCTAGAAAGAAACAGAGTTAGCCTCCGAAATATACGATGGTAAAAGACAAGACGGATAAAAAGCAACAGAAACGGAGACACTCCTACAAGAAGTCACGCGAGACGTCGATCACCCGCATGAGAGAAACAGAAGATATCCTATTTAAGAAAAAGAAGAAGAAAAGAAGAAGAGAAAAGGAATCCTGTTTACATAATAACTTAATTCCACAACTGGGATATGCAGTCAGACACCGCAAGCTCTGTAGTGGAACGATAGTACTAATTCGCGATAAAACATGACAAATACAAATTAATAAACCACAACCTAGTCATCATACCGTTACCTGCTGTACGACTTCGTTCATGGCGTAATTAGGAAATTATATATTAATCCTAATCCATATTATCCCTATAAGTAATCCAACCGATTTTATATTCTTTAAATGTCAGTGTAAATCTTATTATCATAACGTACAGAGAGAATACTGTACGTTATGTACAGTATTCTCGTTATGTACGTAAATACTGTGGAATGTACAGTATTTAACACATGAAGTCGCGTCCCAGAAGTAGAATGAATATGTGTAGTGCTGCAACTCAGACCATCATAGCAGCTCATCAAGCAACGTATTGTAACGTCAATGAGAATTATTAAGCTCCATGCTGGTCAAGAAGAAATACTAAAAAATATAACTCAGTACTCACTGCAGTGAGTGACAGAGAGCGCATTTTCTCGTCGACGTAAACGTGAAGTCAAGGACGGACAGACAGACTGACGGACAGACAAACGGACGGACGGACATGGCTAGCACAATAGTGCATTTTTCCCATAAATGAGAAAATGCGCTAAAAATAAGTAATGTCTAATTTTGGAATATAACTAGTTGAACGACCGAAACACAAGTATTTTCATTTCCATCACTACACACCGTACCCACAAGCCAGGCGACAGGCTGAGGCCGGGGATTTGAAAAAACATAGGCTGCTCGTGGATCAAATCTATATTTTGTCTCTTTATTTTATCTGTATTGTTTAATTTAGTGATAAACACTTCGTAGAATTTATGGCAGGGCAGTATTAAAGGTCTAGAATATAACTGCGAGAACAATAAAGTCGAATTTTTATTCGGTTTATGTCTCACAGAGAGAATAGTCAGAGAAAGTTCCACATACTGAGCTCGGTATCAATATACCAAAAGAGATAATAGATGTTAATATGTTAATAGATGTTAATACGAAATATAGATGTTAATATAAAATAGATGTAATAGATCCAGATCCAGGCCTGTAAATAATGTAAGAAGTAAACGCATGCATCATAGTGGAAGTGCACAAAAAGTTTTAAAATGTTTTTACACGAACTCGGATTCCGTTTTGAACAAAATAAGTGAAGTATTAACTGTAATCGAAAACGAGTGCATAGACATTATATGTATTACAGAAACACTCCCTAAAAATCACGGGTTGAATATTGTACCTGTTGAATTTTAGTTGCCAGGTTTTGATTGTTTTCATAACTTGAATGAAGAGCAGTGCAGTAGAGGTGTAGCTTTGTGGGTTAGCACCTCTTTTGGGGCCAGAACAGAGATTATAGCAGAGGCCAGTCAAGTTATCTGCATAACATCAATCAGCTAGAGAATAAGTGTGGTGCGAAATTTCTCTCAAAGGCAAAGATAGCCTCCTCATAGGTGTCGTGTATAGATCACCAAACAGTTCCTCTGATAACGATAAAGTACTAAACACTCATGTACCGAGCATGACTTTCCGTGGGTCACACACGTTGATCGTTGGTGATTTTAATCATCCAGAGCTAGACTGGATAGATGGATCCTCTCCAAGGGAAGAGAATCACCCAGCATCCTTTTTCATGGAGTCAGTGAGAGCCTCCTTCCTAGTCCAGCACGTTACCAAACCAACCCATTATAGAAGTAAACAGACTCCCAATATTCTAGACCTGGCGTTTACTAGTGATGAATCAGTGTTAGATGAGCTTCGTCACGAGGCTCCGTTGAGCAAAAGCCATCACCAATCATTGTTTTTCAGTCTTAAATGCTGTGCAGACAAGACGCCTCCGAAGCGTAAGCGTTTGAATTTTGCGAAAGGCGACTATGATAAACTCCATGAAGCAGTGAATGCAATGAATATTTCGAACTATATTAAGAACATGAATGTGGCTGAGTCATGGTCATTTCTCACGTACACGGTTATGTCTGCAGTTGCTGCGTGTGTGCCTAAAATTAAGCTTGGTGGAGCAAAAAAGAACTCAGTGGATGAACAATACAGTTCTAGCTAAGCTGAAAACCAAGAAAGAAGCCTACCAGCGTTATTTACAGACTCGTAGCGATGCTGACTATAACCTATACGCAAGAGCTCGAAATCAAGCTGAAGAAAGCTGTTGCACCGCAGTAAAAATCTTCGAGAAAAATATTGCCATAAATGCAAAAAAAACGAAAGCTTTATTTTTATGCGCTAGCTCGACGTGCAACACAGTGAACGGTATTTCTGATTTAAAATATATCAACGAAAGATATCCTCTGATGAGGGCAAGGCTAACGTTCTTAATCAGTTTTTTCAGTAGCGTGTTCACTGAAAAGGACTTGAACAGTATTCCAGCTATTGAGGAGTGCCCAGTCGGCTCTAAATTAAAAAGTTTTGAAATACAAGAAGAAAAAGTTCACAAGCTGATCGCTCTAAATCCCAACAAGTCATGTGGACCGGACGGCTTCCACCCCAGATTACTCAAAGAGTTAGCAACTGTCCTAGCCGGCCCTTTGACGTCATTTTTTCGAAAAACTTTGAACGAAGGGATCTTGTCGGCTGAATTGAAAGAAGCTCAAGTGACACCTTTGTTCAAAAAAGGTGACAAAAGCTGCCCGGGCAACTATCGCCCCGTAAGTTTGATAAGTGTCGTTTGCAAGGTAATGGAACCTGTTGTGAGGGATCGATTGATCGATAATTTGAATGTTAATGATCTCTTATCAGACGGTCAACATGGCTTTTGCCGGTAGATTCCGCAACACTAACCTCTTGTCAACTCTGAATGAATGGACCCGCATGCTGGACGAAAGGGAGCCCGCATGCTGGACGAAAGGGGGCCAGTAGATGCAGTGTACCTCGAATTCGCCAAGGCATTTGACAGTGTCCCACACGAGCGACTGTTGCGTAAATTGAAGTCTTTGGGAATTGAGAGTCTCAAATGGATCAGAGACTTTCTAGTAGGGAGACGACGACGTATCAGTAATAATGGGACCGTATCAGACTGGGCTCCAGTGCGCAGCGGCGTGCCACCAGGAAGCGTTCTCGGGCCTGTTTTATTCGTTGCGTTTATAAACGATCTGCCAGAAGCTGTGTTTAGTGTGTGCTCTATGTATGCTGACGACACAAAAGTTTATAATACAGTGAGGAATACGTCGCAAAAAGTACTGTTGACGGGTGATCTTGACATTTTGGTTGACGGGGCTGATAAGTGGCAGCTGTGTTTTAATGCTGAAAAGTGTAATGTAATCCACCTTGGGAAGAATAATATGAACAGCAAGATTACAGTGTGAGAAGACATGGTTTGGTTGCAACGACAGAGTGATAACATAACATAACATAATGATGTCGGCGCTGAAATGTAGGCCTGATGTCGCCTGTAGCCGATTCTTTTCCTTTTCGTGCCTTGTTCATAGATCTAAACTCGTATCATTTGATCGGATCTTTTCATGACTGGCGATAGTTTGAAGTAGCTACTAGACTACCACCGGGTTCGATAAGGAGCTAGGCATTTCAAATCTGAACATATATTTTTCCATAGCTTTATCTAGTCTGTTCTTGAACGCGTTCATACTTGGAGCTCACAACTCACTGATTCAAATTCTACTTTGCTTAACCGCCCAGCCTCCTTGCCGATTCTGACCAGAAACTGGCGCACAGAGCTGGGATCGAACCCGCGCCTCTCTGCTCCAATCTTGGTACTCTGAACTTTAACCACTAGGGCACCCTGCCCTTTGTTTTGTGGCCACTTGTTTTGCATCGTCGCACGACCGCCCGGTCACACTGTGCGCCACGATGGACTGACCAGACGCTTGTACGAGTTCATAGATGCTGAAGCGATGAAGCTGTTGTGTGTCTCTGTTGTGCGTCCGAATCTGGATTTTGGCAATTCAATGTGGTCACCAAAACTAGAAAAGGACAAAAATTTAGTCGAAAACGTTCAAAGACGTGCAACAAGGATAATTCCGGGATTGAAAGGCAAGCCTTATGAAGAATGATTGAAAATTATGAATCTTTCAATCCTCCTTTATTGACGTCTGCGTGGTGACCTCATTGAAGTATACAAGTATTCCCACGGTTTATACAAGGTCCCAGAAGGATTACTAGAATTTGAAACAAAAACTAACACCAGAGGCCACAACTACTAACTAAAAAAACTGCGTTGTAACACATCCATGCGATAACATTTCTCCTCGCTTCGAGTCACCGATATGTGGAACAGACTTCCTGATAGCATCGTTGACGCTTCGAGTATGAACGCCTTCAAGAACAGACTAGACGAAGCAATGCAGGAGCATACGTTCAGTCTTGGAATGCCTAGCACCTTACCGACCAGGCAATAGGTCCAGCAGCTATCTCGATCAATCGTCAGTTATGGAAAGATCGAGTTCCAAAGGCCGGATCCCATGTGAATCAAGTCACGAAACGTACAAGAATCGGCAACAGGCCATGGGCCTATTTCTTTCAGTGCGGACACTTCTACACTTCTATTCTTTTTTTCAAAATTTTAGTCAACTTGAAATTTCGAGACATTAGTGTCTCTATATAAGCGGTGAGAAGTAAAATGGTGTTCTGTTTTTTGTTAATGATATATGTAAATTTACACAAGTTTTACTGAAGCCTTTGATTAATAGGGCCGTAGTAAGCGACAATCTCATTCCAAGTCGTATTGGACTATTGTCATCCGCATTTCCGCAGGTTATAGAGTTGAAGGAACCAATCTGGAAGTAGGTCGGACCTCTCCCATTTGTATTGTTATGCGTCGTAGTAGGTAGTAGTTGAAGAGATTTGCCGGGTTTCGGCACGTGCGTTCTTCCTTTTGGTAAATTCTTCACTTAAATTGGCCTATGAGGTTCCAACCATGCTTGGCCTTTATGCCTGGGGAGCTAATAGTCATGGACAGCTGGGGCTCGGTTTCTGCAATGAGATGGTAAGCTTAATTTAACACTTTAAAGACTGGAGTTTGGATGCCATTTTAAAAGTAGATTATTTCAAGACCAGGTAGACTGATTGCTGTGAATCTCTTTCATAGCCTCACAGCTAAAATATTTGGCATAGTTCTTCTAAAATTTGTGATATAAATGATCATTTGTTTGGTTTGCCATTGTAATTTTTAGTGATTAGCCTAGCTAGGTACCTACTGGCTAAAATGTGACAGTTTAGCTTTAGCCTAGCTAGGCTACTTGGTTATAAAATTTTTATGTATTATTTTGCCATACTTCAATAATTGAGCATTGGGTAGGGTAGAAACCACCTTTAAATAAGATAGAAACATCTGTGTTTGCATTCAATTTCACAAGTCTTTATGCCCTATGGCCCTTGACAAATTTCATTCAAAGAAAGTAAGGCAAGAAGTCTAAGCTCTGGCTTATTTTAATCTTCAAATTTAAGAAATTGCATGTCATTCATGAATATCAGAAAGAATTGTCAGAAATCATTGTTAAATCATTTATTGGTAATACTTTAGAATTTAGATTAAGTGCATCCAAAAAAGGGTGTTTTTATTTTTTTAAATATATGTTTTTTGGGGTGTAGATAAAGAATCTGAAATCCGTTTTTGGCGTTCGGCATCAGAAAACTGATTTTTTTCCCCAAGGCTCAAATTCGTCAAAAAAATCAGGCAAAAATTGGCAAAATCGGCAAAAAAACCTAATCTAACCATGGTTCCAATGTCGTGGTCCAGACTGTAAAGCATGGCACAACATAGGTCGAGGATGCCTTTTTCTAACCAAAAGACTCCAAGGCAAACCTACATAGACGGTGGACGCCAATATCCTTCAGTAACCGGACACCGAGGACGCCAAAATTGATGGTGAGCTGCCGGCGGTCACCGGTAGGTGTCAGCTAATAAAATAACAAGGAAACTCAACAGTTGAAGAGTTGGCTTTGCAAAACGCAAATCGTGTCATGGCCCAGTAAATTTCAGCCCCTCTAGTGAGTTACCGTAAAATGGGGTAACTTAGACCACTTTCATTTTTATAAATGATGCCATTTTTTTACTAGCTAAATTAAACTTGAATTGAAACATGCAAAATACAGGTCTATACTCTAGCTTCACTCACCATAAATTGCTGGCTCCTGCCTCTCATTGTCCTGTCTCTTATACACATCTAGATGTGTATAAGAGACAGGGTTTACGTCACTCTCAAAACACCACACTATGCCCCAGCAATGATGAAACATCNGACTATGAGAGGCAGGAGCCAGCAATTTATGGTGAGTGAAGCTAGAGTATAGACCTGTATTTTGCATGTTTCAATTCAAATTTAATTTAGCTAGTAAAAAAAAAAGTGGTCTAAGTTACCCCATTTTACGGTACCTCTAAAAAAACCCTGAAAAAAATTGTAAAAAGTGAGATTTTGGAAAAGTACCTCTGCTAAGGTCTGTAGCAGAAAACGTATTTGTTGGATTGAAAAATTTTACTTATATAAAAGTTGCACATTGGTGTTGGCTTAAAAACACGATTGACAGAATTTGCATATCTCATTCCAAGAAAAAATGGTGGCCATTTCCACAAAACAGGGTAATAAGGGACACCCCTAAAATTACATTTACAGTAGAACCTTGGTAAACCATTCTACTACTACTACTACTACTACTGCTATATGCAATGCAATCAAAACCATTGAGCGAATCCTTTTATGTATTTTTTTCATAGCACCAATAAAGATCATTAAAACTTCACAATTTGTGCATAGATATGTGAACCGCAGCGAGTGGATGAACTTCCTGCTCAATTGTGCGAGTCGGCCATCACATGCATTGTGGGTGGAGGAGGTCACACACTCATCCTCACCAACTCTGGAGCTCTATTTGGGGCTGGCTGGAACAACTGTGGCCAGGTAACTATAATGTAAATTGTCATGATTCTTGATGAGTAATAGTAATACAAGAATATTTTCAATATATGAATTGTCTTTATGTTGATTTTTGAGTCACATGCCATATTTTCATATATAGGTACGGTATGTATGATGTGATATAGGTACGTATGTCTTTAGTTCCTTTTTTGATGCTGTTACATTCACTTTTGTTGCATTGCTGTATTGGTTGCCACATTTTTTGACATGGTTTTTATTTAAATTTTTTTTCCAATTGCAGCTCCCATTTATTCTACCTTCACCATTTAATGTTCCCAATTTCAATTAGCCTTGCACATCAAATTTCAGTTCATGTAAGCTCTATTTGTGCAAATTATTGTTATTAATCTGATTCATTGATTGTTATAGTAAATTTATCAAATTTAGGTAAATAATCTACTATCCGATCCATTGATAATTATAGTAAAACCGTAATACATTACAGGTTGGGGAAGGCAGTGCCAGTCGATGTGTGCCACTGTTCCGAGAGTGCCGGGGTCTGGAGGACCAAGTTATTGTGGATGTGGCATGTGGCTGGGCACACTCGGTGGCATGCAGTGCTTCAGGACACGTCTGGGTGTGGGGTAGCAACTCCCATGGTCAGCTCGGCCTGCCTCCTGATGAGGTTAGGATAAATTTCTCTCTTGGTTTAACTAAAGCTTATCAATATTCCTAATGGGCCATTTTATTTGTCAATAACTTGCTATTTATATGACGGAAAAAATGAGAATACCTTCCTTCACATATTTTATTGGGGGGGATGAATTTATGTGAATTTATCCAGCAACCACTATTGAGATTTAGCATAAATATTCCAATAAGGAACATCCACTTTTGTTTTAGGGATAAAAGTGTGCATATTCACATTTTCCTTTGTACACTTTGAGCATAAAAAATGGTGAGTGAAACTAGACATTTCCTCCTGCAAATGAGATCTATGAGTGTCACAGAAGTTCTTCATATTCAATCATGATCACGACAATCAAAATTTACTTCTCAACAATTTAATACCTGAATTGTTATCTATTGAATTTGTCAATGAAGGAATGAATTTTCTGAGTCTATTATCTGCCAGGTGCCTTTCTCAAGTCTACCTATCTGTCTGGAGCTGAGCAACGTAACTTGTGTTGCTGCTGGCCTGAGACACACTGTTGTTTCTACAAGGTATCTAGCTTTACTTTCATTTAGTTCTTGTAACTTTAGTTCCTTATTTAGTTCTATTTAGGCCCAAGTGATCACAATGCCAATGCTCTAACTTTTAAACTTTTTTTTTGCACTTCTTAGTAGTTGAGCATTATTAGCTTAATTTCCACGTGAGTAACGTTATTTGTTATATCAGATTTGCAAATATTTTTTGTTATTCATGATGTTGATTATTTTGAAAAATTGAACTTATATTGAAGCATGTTTTATTCTGTGATATGCAAATAAATATTGATCATTTTGAATGCTCAGAACAGGTGCGGTGTACACATGGGGACAGGGCCACAGAGGCCAGTTGGGGCACCTCAATAACGATGGCCTCATGCTCAAGACACTCGCCGTGCCCAGACTACTCACCACCCTTGAGGCCAAGGTGTGTGTCTTTATGTTTATATTATGTATTGAGGTACCTACTCGTTACGATTTTTGGTAGTAACAATTAAAGAGAAAAAGTTATACATGTTACAATTTTTGGTAACCATTACAGAGAAAAATTCAATCACACTAGTGGATATTTTATATTTTAGTGTTTTTCAGACCAATATTCTACTATCTTATATTCTGTTCTGCACCCTAGTGGAAGTTTTGTATTTTAAAGCTTGTCAGGCTAATATGCTATTCCCTTTTTGTTATTTTTTATTGCTTTCCTCTTGAATTTGCTTTCTGTTTGTCAAAATTATTATTATATTGGCCAATATTATTATTATAATATAGGTCTGGACCTATTTCAGGTCCAGTCAGTGTGGCGTTCATTAAGCTGATATTCTTCATCTTGTTCACTGATTTAAACTGAATTGATCACAAAATTAAGTTGGTTTTTACAATGCAATTGTTTTTATATATCTGGTTGGGTCATTGTTTTATGGGTACGGTACTTAAGTGCTCATTAAGCTAATATTCTTCATCTTGATAACTGATTTTATTTGATTTATGGTATTACTAATTTCAATTAATTTCTTATAAAAATACACTAATGTAATTTTAGTGCATTTGTAAGGGACATAAACTTACGACGTACTTCTTCTGTAGTAGGTATTCATTAAGCTGAAATAATTTCTCTTGGTTAATGTTTTTTTATGATTTATTACCGATTTTAACAGATTTATTTATAAAATTTGCTTCTGTACTTCCAAAGCAATTGTTTGTGACATTTCAGTATCGTTCAGTCCAGTGTGATACTTCTGTATTCATTAAGCTAAAATTATTTCTCTTGACTGTTTTTTATGATTTATTACTGATTTTGACAGATTTATTTGTAAAATTAGCTTCTGTACTTCCAAAGCAATTGTTTGTGATATTTCATTTTAACAGATTTATTTATAAAATTAGCTTCTGTACTTCCAAAGCAATTATTTGTGATATTTCATTTAAACAGATTTATTTATAAATTAGCTTCTGTACATCCAAAGCAATTGTTTGTGATATTTCAGGTTCGTTCAGTGCGGTGTGGCCAGAACATGACCTACGCCATCACTACCGAAGGCATCCTACTCGCCTGGGGGGATAACAAGTGGGGGCAACTAGCCCATGACCCTAGGTTTGCATCCCCCCTTCTCCTCCATGAACTCATTCATCACAAACTATATTTTCGCTTTTATAAACTATTGAATTACGTTTTATTGTGGTTAGATTTCTGTCTATTAATAAGCTTTTACAAATTACTGAATTCTGTTTTATTGTAATTAGATTTTTATCTATTAATAGGCTTTAACAAATTATTGAATTCTGTTTTACGATTACGATCTATATATTGGCTACTAATGTTTTTAATTTGTTTTGTGTAATTTTTGTACATATATTTTCAATTGTGTCCATAAAGTTACCAGACAATCTATTCGCCTCTGACTAATCTAATTGTATTATAATTTTTTATAGTTGAATGATCCAGAAGTTGAATGATCAATGCGCACATATATACTATCGATAAGTGCGTCTGCAGATATATACATTTTTTATTTTGCTATATAATGCAAACAAATGTACATATAAATTTAGATTAATGAAATTCATTTTCTGATAAGGCATCCGGAACTCGAAAAAATCAGGCAAAGTTTTCTAGAGCAATTTGACGTTTTTATCTTGTAATCCCATCGAATTTATCAAATGAGAATTATATTTGTGCATATTGACGATGTAGAAGAATTTTCTTAATATTGATTTGATGTTTATCACATTCACTCTAATTTTTCAACAGAAACTTGATGTTCTTCACGTGTCCCCTGACGATCCCGTGCAAATTTTCAACAGAAACTTGATGTTCTTCACGTGTCCCCTGACGATCCCGTGCAATTTTTCAACAGAAACTTGATGTTCTTCACGTGCCCCCTGACGATCCCGTGCAATTTTTCAACAGAAACTTGATGTTACTCATTCTTTGACTGCAACTCATTCTTTGACTGCAACTCATTCCTTGACTGCAACTCATTCCTTGACTGCAACTCATTCCTTGACTGCAACTCAGATTTTGAAACTTTCTCCTATTAATAGTTACGTATTTAGATGTAGCGATGAGGATAAAAGTTGCACTTTGCATATATTGCATATGTGTGAATTTGAATTTATTTTTTACGATGACTTTTGCTTAAAGATCTTTTCCTGTAGGTATGTGATCTTGCTAATTGAGCCAACGAAGCACGGATTATTCAGATAATACTAAAACAATGCTTCTAGCAGAAGTCTGCTTCGCTATGTTCCGTAGGCATAAACAATGCCTTAACTATTATTTTAGCCATGAAAATAGGTCGGTATAACAATAACTGAACTGACTAAACAGGCCCAAGTTTGACCCAGTATAGCCTGTTACCCCTAAAGCTGATTGGTAGGTTGTTTATGAATTCACAGTTGGTTGACTGGGCACTAAATTATCTAAAGTAAGATCGACCTTCACTATAGATGCATTATTGATAGCTTAATCTTTTTTTTTCAGATTTATTCCTAGTTTGTTGACTGTCAACAAAAATTATGAAGTAGACCAGCTAGTGTGTGGGTCGGAGCACACGTTAGCCCTGCTTCTCTCCGCGCCTCCCAATGCACCACATCGCGGCAGCAAGCAGCTCTTGAGGAGACAATCCCTGCCCACAAAAACATCCCCTAATTTCCTCCTGCTTCAGAGCCTCAACGATAAACGCAAACATGACACCTTGCCTAGAATAGACAACGGAGGAGGCCTCGACAACTTTTCTAGGCAGACACCTCCAGGTTCGTCCATCTTTTCTTCATCTCTGAGTCCTGCGTCTCCCATCAACTCAGCATCTTTGGAAACTGTCGCCACTGATAGCGACTCTGTGTCTACAGCCAGCAACAGTAGCTCGGCACTGAAGGAGAGCTTCAGCCGCGCCGAACTTGGTGTCTCGAACTCCCCTCCGAGTGACGTCGTGATGACGCAACACGCCTGTCAGTTGTCTCTGTCCAGCGTCAAGAGCCTTAAACCTGAGGCCTTCGATGAACCCTGTACATTGTCCCCCATCGACACCCCAAGAGCGTTATCACTGCAACCTCCCTCTATGAATCTTAGTCAGATCCAGCCTAGAGTAAGTGATGGCAGTGGAGTTAGACAATCCAGCGAAGCCTTACCATGCACCGTGTCCACAGCGGCCTTACAATCCACAAGTGACCTTCCTCTCGATGACGGGCCGCATTTAGAGCCCAGTCAGTCGCCAAGAAAACAAGACGAGCCGACGCCATACCAAGCAAACTCAAGGCTTGCCGGTATCTATTCCTGGGGCTGGAACGAGCACGGCAACTGCGGTCTGGGCACAACTGCCAACGTAACCATGCCCCGACGCGTGCCCGTGAATGGCAAAGTGCTGCTGCTGGCTGCAGGCTCCGGCCATTCATTTGCCCTCATCAGGAACTGCACCAAAGTTGCTCTCTAGTGCCTGATTCTCTTTAGTCTTGTCGCTGTCGTCTCTGTAGTGACCTTATAGTGGCTAATGCAAAACGATCGTTAGCGTTTTCGCACTTTTTGAAGTTATTGTACCTGGCATGTATGATAAATTATTAGGAAATTTGATTGGGATCTTAGTTATACTTCTCTACAAACTGTATGAAGCGAATTGGAAAAAATTCCTGTTATTGCCACTAACGAAAATAGGAGAACGGTTGCATGAAAGGTTTGTTTGCCGCTCTTCTTAGTCACTTTGATGTCTTCGTGTACCGCCAGTAGGTGGCGCTAGAATCGTGGCACGCACCATGTTGCTTGCTGTCTTTCTCTACTTGTGAGCTTTCATGAAGACTTCATTATGCCGTGTTATGTCGTTGCTGCTTACGTTGGTGTTGTTGAAACGACTTCAGTTGTAGAAGCGACCTCCAGGATATTATCTACATGGATTCTCCCTCATCTAGTTCTTAATTAATCAACTGGAGCTTCCCAGGCTATCTCCCAAAGTTTAATAAATAATTTAAGTGCAAGCTCTCGTTATATATGAACACTAAATGACGCACATAAATATAAACAAATAGGATTAGGTACTATTTCATTTGTAGAATCGCTTGTCTTGTACGCCACATTCGTCGCCGCACTCAAACTGCAGTTCTGAGTTTTTCATGAACTTTCAGCAGAATTCCACGATGATTCAAATTCCTCTTGCGCAAGTAATAAATAATGTCTTATATGATGGGATATACCAGCGATTTCTGTTCAACCTATCGCCTATTTTGCTCATGAAAACAAACACGACGTAAACCGATGGTATGTATGCGTGAAAATGCCTCTTTGCTAGTATAACATTTTTACCGCTTTAGCTGTATTTCTCTTGAATAATATATGCAACTATTCCCCTTCCTGTTCTGGAACCGGTTGTTAAACTCCTATTATTTCTAGTCACTGTTGTTTCGATGTATCGATGCTTTGTGCGCGCCTAAAAAGTGAGAAAGTGAGTAAAAATAATTGAAGTGAGTGAAGAAGCTATCAATTAAATCAGACATTTCTCATAGTTGACACACACAAGAAGCTGATCGAGCACAGATGCAAGAAGTTCTCCTGGATATAACATCTAAACTCAACAATTTTCTCCACCTCTAGCTGTCTTCAATGACTGAAGATATGGCTTTTATGGTTTATTTTGTGATAAAGTTGGATTGCGTTTGTAACTCTTAGAAATAATCGCAACGAGATCAGTACAGTACCGGAATTTGTTGTCTCTCTTAATCCACGATTCCTATGACAACTTGTATAATTGGCAAGCCAATCTGTGTTTCTGAAATCTTTTTGACCCATTTGATTCGACTCTGCTCATTGATAGGCTCGCATCGCATTCGACCTTAAAAATTTAGAAAAATTATGTCGCCAGAATTGTCAGCATCTTTATCCATTTTCTCAGCCGATTCGTGAAGACTCTTGTTTATTTAAATTAAGCTGCGGTAGCTAAATGGTTTTACTTGAGCTCGAGTGTTTCGCTTTAATGTTTATTGCAAGAAGAAACACATTTATTGAGGTGCGGTATTTTTTTTGAGCGGTGCACTGGCTTTTTTCACATACCGATGTTTTATTCATTGTATTTTTTAAGTAATTATTTTTGCGAGGATATACCAGTTGGTCTTCTTTTGTGATTAGTGTGTTTAATTGTAAAAATAACCATTTTTCTTTTTGTAAGTATTCTTTCTTATGAACTTGGACATCTAGGATACTTAAGCTTTTAGGAAGTTCAGCACATTTTGGCACCAAATGTTGGATGTTTGCCTAAGTTACCAGCCGCGGTGCTAGTTTGTACCTAGTGAAGTTTAATCAGCTGTCGATGCTGTGCAAAGTTATCTCTATTCCCTAAAGTGATCAAAGTCATTGCTGATTCATTATTTATTGAAGACATTCCATTCATATTATGGATTAATTTCATAATCAAATAATTTGCACACTTAGTACCATTTCTAGGTGATTGATTAAACACTGATTGAATTTAATCTCTTCTAGTAGGTTTGCTTCTAGAACACAATTTTTTGTAATTTTTCTTCATTAAAGCGTTTAGAATAATTTCTTGCATTAACATGGACTCGGATTCAGTGACATAATAATTTCTGTTTAATTTAACTTTGAAGGAGAGTTGCAATGAATATTTTATTCAAGCTTATTTTAACCTTATCTGCGCACATCATTGTTGTGAATACTGTTATAAATATTCATTAATCATTGTTTCTTATTTTCTGTATTGGTTTTGAATTCCTGTGATTTTCCTTACTTCTGAGTGTCGCACAAGGAATTTTTGCGCGTGTTGGTACGGGAATATTATTGAGTTGATTTGTTCATATATTAAAATAGGAAAAGCATGTCTCTCCTATAACATTCATCGTATTCATGTATTAGTTTTATCCTATTACGTACATGAATGTTTTCTGAAGCTTCGCGACTGAAAGAGTAGATTTTCTTCGGCACTTGCAGGATAACTTTTTGATTTTCTAATGCTGGCGAGTTTTCCACTGAAAGTGTACCGAGTATCTTAGTAGCAAGCCGCTCATGTTACCATTTGTTAATAAGTTTCAGTTCGTGTCTTGGTTGCCAGTGGTTGTTTCAGTCATTAAATATTAGCAATACTTTCTGATGTTAACTGCCAAGTTTACACGTCAATTTACTTTGACGGGGTTCCAATATGAAATAATATGTTCCAATTAGAAATAATTTACACAGTTCCTGTTCTAAACTCTTTTCCTCTATGAAATGATCGAGTTATTTCCGAATATTCAGCTTCAATACGGTGACTGTCTGAAACCATCATTTCCTCTTGTATCTGATTGATAACTTGATACATTGATGAATAACATACAATTCTGAACACATTGTGTGACGGCTCACGGTTGGCGACCAATTTATATTAACAGAAAACATTTTTTACATAGTTGCTGCTCATTGCCAAGACGTCATTGTTGTTATATATTGGCTATGATTTATTTATTATTAGGCTCCCAGGTTGCTGTTGTCATTACTTATGTATTGGCAATAATGTTACCGATGTGTTTTTTATCGCTGCTTGTTAATTGTAGAGCAGTTACCATTCAGCACTCCTTTTTTTGTGTTAAGAAAAACATTTGCTTACGTCTTTGATTTACAATGTCGTAATTCATGAAAATCATGAATTATTGACGTTTCAAAAATATTTATCCAAACGCGTCCACTGCCGACAGTGACATTTCCCCATTATTTAAAATTGTTGAAATTTATTTTTTAACGGTCTGATTAAAGTATCTGATGAAAAAATTCTCTGTCAGATCGTTAGCGTAAAATTGGCAATATAAATTACTTGAATAAGCCTGCGATGCAACAGCTCGTGAGTAGTTGACTCTAAGATTCTCTCTATGCAGCAGTATTATTTGTAGTCAAGTCAACCAAATAATTTCCGTGGCCTCTTCTTTGCATAAACTTCATTTCGAAACTAAATACTATTTTTGTTCTCGGTACGTATGCCTTCTTCATTCTCTCTATTACTACCTATATAGCAATTTTTTTTACCACCATATTTTCTGATGAATGCTGAGCTCGTTAGTTGCGATGAATTCGATTCATTCTGAAATTTATTGTAGAGCTAAAATATTCTCTTCCCAATTACACTGATTAAAATGAAACTGAAATTCTCTTCGTAATTCGAAAGCTTAATTACGTCACTAATACAAAAGCTATTTCTATGTCAGTTATTGTTAACTGATCGCGTGTCCATGCGCGATCATAATCTCCCGGAAATATTTAATGCAACTCAAAGGACGATAAATACTTTGCTTTCATATTTCTTTAAATCTGAGCATGAAATCGCTTCTACTATTTTCAGTAATTCATTAATTCATTTTAATTAATGCTACATGAATTGGCGGCCTCTTCATCAGCATCTGAATGTTGTTTATCGTTTATATGCACGTCAAAATATCTACTTGTTCGGCGTGTTATTATTCATCTTCTGCATGAATAACTGCGATGTGAAGCTCTTCAGTCCGGTATGTTTCCAACATGAACCTTTCTTGTATGTTGGGGGCTGGGGGATTCAAGATGTCTCGCGGGCGCAAATTCGACCTTTTTTAATTTCTTTTAATGGAAAATATTCTAGCGATGTTGATTCACAGTGTAACTTGCAACTGAATTAATTTGTTAACAAATCAGGGCTAAGCTAAATTGAGTGATGTTCATTAGGCGCCGTGCCATAAACAACGTACTTATCCCGTTATCGGGCCAGTAACTATTTATGGTAAAGTTAGTTAACATGTATGGACCTATGCACCTGATACGACTTGAGGGGAACTTATTTATTCAATATTATTAGTAAACCCAAGTTGCGATGTGAAATGTAATACAAGCAAGTTAACAATACAAGGTAATACCGCTTCCTGTGTTAACCACTGCTGCTCATGATTTTGTTGACTGGTAGACATGATACAGCGACTTGTGGTGGGCTTCACTCACAGAAATAAGCGAGACTTTGTCCAAATAGCGATGCAGTTTTTGTCCATGTATGCGCCATCCTCACCCAGTCTGGCTTGGCAAAAGAGCACATAATGTCCGTTGTTGTGCGTAAGATAGTGCGTCACTCCTTGGACAACGTGATTCAGTCATTTTCTGAGTGTAGAGTTGGATTTTTCTGTGGTCTCATGTAATCAAAAATGTTGGTGGTGCTTCTGCCCCCATGTGTTCATATTAAGATTTTGTATAACTTCAATATGCGGTATTGCATATATCGTACCTCAATATAATAATATTTTGGTGCGTTAGAAACGGACGGCGTATGTTTTTTCTGTTGATGCGGGAGCTGCTGATACTGCGTTGGTTTAAAAAAATCAGGAAAATTTGAGTTGAATTATTTAGAATTTAACAATCCATGGCTTGGCGTAGTACACAATAACCTACTGCTTAAATGCTATCTTAGTACAAAAATAGTTTCATAACATAGTCACTACTTATTTACTAAGAGTATATATATATATATGTTTATTCTCAGATAGAATTATGATAACATAGATTTCATCAGTTAATTAAGTCGTATTATCTCGATATTCTACAGGGAATTTAATCGAAACGTTTCATAAAACAATGCATACAATTAAATAGTCAATCCATAGAAATAGTCGCTCTACATTACTTCATCCATTCCTCCAGATCTAATTACCAAAAAAAATACTAAATTCATAATGAACAGCAGGTATCAACTACTGTATTCAAAATTTCATTCAAGATTGGTCGGTATTGTCGTAAGTTCATGCCATCATGAAAATTTTGAAAAATTTTGTGGTTCTTCAACATCGGGAATTCTTTTTACGGAAAAAATTAAATTAATATAATCTGTATGTTGTTAAGGTTAAAATTACAACATTTCTTAGCTAGGAGTCAGTTTCCTGTTGCAATAATTGAGTGTGGAAATTAAATAGAACACATAAAAATTCAATACAAATTGCACGTTTGCAGATCAATCCGACAATTTTTCCAATAAGATATAAGCCATTTTCCCTGAAAATAGAAAATCGGGAGAAAAAAATCACCACAGCACGCTCGTTTTGATTTCAAAATGATTGTTTTGACGATTAGAAGAGCATATTAAAATTGCATAATCATTGGTTGACTATTTGCGAAGTAACGAGCTATTTCGTGCTTATATATTGGTTATCAATATTTTGTAAGCTATTTTTGTTTTTAATTTAGACTTCCCTGTATACTTTCCTGATATCAATTATCTGTCGGTAATTCTGAAATCGCGCTGAATCTGAATACCCACGAAGCTCCCCAAAGCATTGACCATCTTTTTGGCGAGCAGTAATGGCAGCCAAGTCTAGTTAGTACACGAAGCGCAATCCGTGAGCCAGAAACAGTCCAATATGATGTTCCACATTACGAACAAAATTTAATAGCGCTGGTACTCAATCACCGTATTACAGACAATTATGCTGTCTCCAACTTTCATGTACTTTTTCCCTGTATTTCAGTACCCGTATTATCGTCCCTGTAGTCTACAGTCTACAAGTCTCCAGAATATATCATCTCTGCCAGTGTTCCACCAACCGCGTGTCCTGATTATTGTCCCACATAAATTTCCCGCTCACGAATCCTACCCTAGCTTCACACACTCACTTCCTGTGTTTGTCTTCTCCTACCTTACGTCTTACTCACATTGCGGTCGACGCAGCTGCGTGCGCGGGATGGTGATGACGGGGCCCTCGTTCTTGAAGGCGTTTGGTTTGCTCGGCTTCATGGGAGGCGCCGGTGGCGGTACAGGCCCCGGGTATGGGTACGTGGGCAGCGCGGGTGTCGACCCATGAATTTCTGTGTGGTTTTGGTGTTGAGAAAGTGAGTGAAGAGATGAATGGTGGTGGTTGCGATGATGGTGGTGATGCGGGTCTCCTGCACCACCGAGATGTTGGTGGTGGTGATGATTGTGGTGGCTGTGAGGGTTGCGCTCAAGGGAGTCCGGTGAATTGTTGCGGAAGTGGCGTAGATGTTGTGGTGAGGTGACGGTTGTGGCTGTGGTTGTGGTGCTGCAATCCACAGCAGCGAGATTACGGCAGCAGTTATGACTTGGGCAACTGTTGAGATAAGGCATTTAAAAAAATATACAAATGGTAATGAAAAGTTTTCCACAGTAAGAATAGTTGGTAAATAGAATGAATAGTTCAAAAATTAACTAAACACATATATAAAACAAAAATATACTCCAGTCTGAATGACGTGGAACATTGACATTTTATCTACAATTGGTGATGTCACCCCAGTCGCCACCGCAGAAATTTTTCACTTACTTTAAAATTAAATTGGCAATCGCTATCGAGTACGTTAAGTTCAAGTCAATATTATTTCACAATAACGTCGTTAATAAGACACAATAGTGCATTAAAAGTGAATATTCACCTGTCAGCGCAACAGTGTCGTCTGATATTACGCGACTGTCTACTTCTCCGGAATTCCGGGCTATCGAAGGCCCCGTCATTACAATCCGAGTTGCCGGATGAGGCAAAGTTCCGTCGCGGCGACTTCCTGCGCCGGACAGGCAGCCCGTCTTCGTCTGAGTTCGCGCCGCTGCTACTGAACGTCGCGCAGCACTGGAGCGACAAAATAAATCAAGAATGCTTAGAAATCGTTCCTGGCAGTAAGTGTCAGATAAATAAGTAGAAAGTTTAGATTTTTATATTTTATTTTTATCGGGTAGATCTTTCTGGGCGAGGTATCTTTGTGTCAGGAAGATCTTTGTGTAGGGGAGATCTTTTATGTACGGGATATCTTTGCGCCGGGAAAGAAACATATTTTTTTGTAAGGGAGATCTTCGTGTCGAGAAGACGATTTTGTACGGGAGAAATTTGTGTAGGGGAGATCTTTTATGTAGGGGAGAAATTTGTGTAGGAGAGATCTTTCATGTACGGGAGATCTTTTATGTACGGGATATCTTTGCGCCGGGAAACTTTTTTTTATAAGGAAGATCTTCGTGTCGGGAAGATCTTTTCTTGTTAGATATCATTGTGCTGGAAGATCTCGTTGTGCGAGTTATCTTTGCGTCGGGAAGATAACTTTGAAAATGTCAGCTTTTCTACGTATGGGTCTTTAATTTATTGCCCAGGTATATTCAAAAAATAACTAAGGGCATTGAGAATATCATGACAATTCCTTCCTTTGACCACGAAAGGATGAAAGGACTATAGGATAAATAAGCAAAAGAAAATCCTAATTAGAACGAGAAACCCTAATTAAATTGATAATGAAGATAATCCATTCCTGTCGCAGACTGTAACCGCGTAGGTAGTACTGATTAGCAATTCATAAGAATATGATGCATATTAATGAGAATTAATTTTCATCTAGTATTGACAACTTACCTGCATTCCTTGAAGCTTGAAAGAAAAAAACAATCATTACATTATAAAGTTTACAATTAGAAGATTTTCTATCTTCAAAGAATTCATATTAAAGAGCATTACTCTACTTATTTTCAAACTGAAGCTCCAATGTAAATTCCGGTGGATATCATGACATGTAAACTGTCGTTAAGCCGGAAAAAATGATAGCGATAAATGATAGTTATCTGCTTATTAAGGCAGTAACGTTTCGGTAGAATTATATTTTGGTTTGATATGCCTCATTGTATTTTATTCCAGTAAATAAAAAAGTAAAATTGCGCATTAGGCGCATAAGGCATCAGTGAAGAAACAAGAACTTAAGTAAGTTTCGACGAAGGTCAAAAATCTGAAGCATGTGAAGTAAACGATAATTCTTTTATTAGTTGAGAGAGAATTTCAATCACAAATTTGTCATACTAGCGACTTCCCTAAACAAGAACAACATTGCGTATAATAATGTGAATGTTTGATATTCAATTTCAAAAACTATTGAGGGCAAAGTTGAAACAATCAACTGACCTCAGCGGTGTGCGAGTGAATTCGTTCGCAGAGATCACCGTCTTTTGAACGCCTCCTTCGGCTGTCGTGAATAGACTTCTTCCTGCCGACCATGTAACTTCGGTTCTTGCGTAGATGAAACTCGCCGAAATGCGCGTGGTCATCAAACTGCCGCAGTTTAGACAGACGGTCCGGCAGTGGTCGTCGGAAAGCAGCTTTTGTCAAGTCTTCGGAGCTGGCGGAACTTCGGTCGCTCATGTGCGCGTAGGGTAAAGGTCCCACCGGGAACGACAGGGGCAAAACTGACATGCCCCCTCCAGCGGCGCCTGACAAACCCCCCGTGAAGGGAGAGGGACGAGTCTTACGACGCCTTAAGTGAAGACACATAATATTATTAATAATGTTATTCTATTATAGTGTTATCGATATGGAATATTTGATGATACAATATAGTGGTCTCAGCTTAGATAAGGCCATGTCGGCTTTTCGCCGATTCTTGAATATTCGGTCTCTTTTGTCAATTTCGACCAGAATTTTTGCAACTTATCGCGGGTTGCGAATCTCTAATTCGCTGCTCCAATCTTGATGATCTTTACCACTCGGCCACCCTGAATATACCTTTGACTTCACAAGTTGGCAAATCCGCTCATGAGGAACTAATCCCGACAAAGATATAAAATTGAAATCAGATTCCACTTTCCAAGCAGCCGCTGCTCTTAAGGCTGAATGAAATTGGTCCCAAAGGAGTCGAAATGAACGATGCTGACTTTAAATATAAAATGACTAGAACAATTGCGCCCGTGCTATCAATGTTATCAAGTGATTCAAATATGCAAAGTTGAAGAAAAAAAGCTTTCTAATCTTAAAGATACAACACTGCTGATTACCAAGAATTACAATACCCTAATCTGTTTATGTCTGAATTCTTCACGTCAGAATAACAATGCCACCACTTCATGCATTTAATTAAACGTCCCACTAATAACACACATAGTTCCATTCAAATAAATAGTTTTAAGAATTCCAGAGGCTCACCGCTTGCGTTGTTTGTGACACAGACACACTAGCGCCGTGACGGTGATAAGCAGCACCAGCGCCACGCTTATAAGAATGGCCAGCTCAGGAGTCTGGAAATACGAACAAATATCGTTTCTTCTATAATCCATCATAAAAATAATCTAGTTTGTATTATTATTTTAAATGTATATAAATATAGATATATTTTCACTTATCCGGGCAATGATTATTTTTACCAAATGACCTTTGTAAAAGTGTAAAAAGAATTTAACTTGGCTGGACCTAGCCCCTGTAGGAAGGGGACTAGAAACGCAAAGAAGCGTTTTATATACACATAACCCTAACTCTAACATTAACATAACGTTTTTAGAATGTCCGGCAGAGTAGTTCATTTATTTTTGCGTCCGGTTTTCAAGCACGAACTAGTTACAGAGTACATAACCGGACGCTATTTTGTTGGGATTTATAACCCATTTCCGGTAATGATACCAATCCTGTTCGCCTTTTGACCGATTATCGACAATATTTTTGTAAATATAATATATAATAAATATTTTGAAATATTACGGGCATAAATTTGTATCAAGAAAAAAATAATCTTCATCGGTTGGTGTACGTAAATTTTCATTTGCTCAACATTATTCTTGTAAATTTACCAATTACACTGATTTCTCAATGCATTGCAAAGCTTGACGAAATGAGAAGTAAAATGTCAGTTGCCGTGAATGCGCAGCTTCTGAATAGTTTGCCTTCGGAATTTAAAAAGACCATCTCTAGTGACCTTGAAACAGCAATTTTTAGTAACTTTATGGCGAAATACCATAAAGTTTCCAAATGCCCTCTTTGCCAAATCAACTTCAAATTTCTAAATCTCAAAAGAAAAAACATTTCCACCTCTGGCGAATACATAATAATCCCAAATGCATTCGACGCACCCAACCCGAAATGCCTACGACACGAGTTATTTTCCTTCTTCAGTTAAAATATTATAGCATAAGATTTCGGTATGTGTTTTTGTATAAGTTAATATATTAGAACACAAGCCTGTGGAATGAGTTTTTCTTCTTGCATTAGGTAAAATATTATACTAAAGGACCACGGCACGCTTTTTTTCGAGCATTAGTAAAATGTTATAACCTTACAAATGCTTAACTCCGAATAAACCGACAAATCTTATGGCGAACCTGTAGTAAGGCGCTCTCCCTGTTGACCTGCGGGGTCCTGAGACCCTTGACGCTGAGGCCCCGAGGTACGATGGCGTGCATGTTGGAACTCAGCGCCTCCTTCAGCAGTGCTGCGGCCACCACCTCCTGGCTTGTCGTCGACACTCCGTATACGTACAAGTCCGTGCTGAACATTGAGATACGATATAGGAATTATTATTACAATCAGAGAAATGAGCGAAACTTTGTACAAATTGCTATGCACTTTTGGCTTTTTGTAGTTCATCAAGACCTACTTATGCTCGGTAAAAGGACATATCAATGCCTCGGTGAATCTAGTACCGTACGTATTGCAATTAACGTATCAAGTTTGTGATTAATGTTGAAACACATGTACCTTGTAGCTGCATCACGAAGCTTTGTCTCATTAATTGTTAGGGCGAGAAAACTTATTCGAGTTGGTGGTTTTGGATAATTTAGTGGCTTGAAATTAATGTGTCCTGCAGAATAAATATGCATTATAGATTTTATGTCGGAATATCTGACGATTTCTTGTCATTCAATTGTTTATGGCAATGTCCTGAATAACAAGTGGTTGTAGTCACGAAAGATCATAGTTACCGATGGTGATAACAATTTGTAATTACCCTTGAGATCATCTTTGCCTTCCTGCATGGAAGTTTCGAGGACATATACCATATACCTCGTGGAAGTTTCGAGGTACAGTGGAACACGGTATATATTGTGATTCAAAAAGAATTTGAGAATATTGGACACATAATTCAATTGATTTGTTACATCCAATTATTTGTAAACAGTTTACGAGCAAATCTTGTACTCCAACGATATTTTAAGCCCTAAACGACTCTTAATTTGTGACTTCATCTGAATCGCATTATGAAAAGATTTATTCATTTCACTGGAAAGATAATAATTAGACTAACTTTGAAGGAATATTCTGTGATGATGCCTGCAACTTCAGTGGCCACGAGTCGTGATGGGGAGCTATGCGCTGTACCCTCACGTCTAGACCTGTTGCATTGCTCAACATCCTGCAATGAAACATTTAAGGGAAGTAGTGAACGTTAGCTTTTTTTGAGACGTTTGCGAGGTGAATCTGACACTTGAAATTAAATTTAATCGGGCTATTCACAGCTGATCGAATAAGAATGTTGGTAGGAAATTAAACTTGCAAATTATTAGAAAGTGGATATCGCCACATATTTTTACTTGATCAACTTCGATAATTTTATTTAATAACGGATTGAGTTGGCCTTGCTTTTCTGAAACAAAAATGTACTATTTATCTATATATAAATATATATCCAAATTTGTTGAAACTCTGTATTAACTGAAAAAAATTACGAAGAATTATACTTACGAAAATTACGAAGAATTATACTTACGAAAACATTAGTGACGGCGCTGAGGCCGTCCGGCTGCCCCGCGTTGTCGGTGGCGCGGACGTCAAACCCGAACATGCGGCCCTCGTCCGCCCTCAGGTCGCCAACCACCGTCACCTGCACACGCAGAAAAATAAACGTGTCCAAATAGAGACATAGTTTCTGCTCGTAACACTGATATGCTTTTTTGCCGACTCAAACTAGGTCCAGATGACCAACACAGAAAGAAAAAATGCTTCACTATTTGGACAAAGTTTCTCTCATTTCTTTGAGTGCAGGAGATTAAAGTGGCATTGTTGATGCGTTAAACAAACGCGCGGTGATTGGAATTGATAATCAAAATCCAGAGAAAAATGAAAATCAAATAATGGCATTGTAATAAAATATAATTTGATGGAGAAATATGTTGGAGAAATGAAGGAAAAATTGGTGTGTTATTTGATTAAGAAAGATATCATTTCATTGTTTGAGATATAACTTTAAAATTTGATTTGGAAAGGAAGAAATTTCAGTTCGATTCCTATGTGATAAGATGGAAAATTTAATGCGCAAATTAAAAGAAGAATTACTTAAAAAATCGCGCAAAGAAGTTTAACAAGGACCACAGTTGAGACTCACGCGGCCAGTGAGGGAGTCTACGGCGAACTTGTGCCGCGCGAGGTCGGCCGGTCCGCTCTGCAGCATCGTGAACCGCACAGCTCCGTGTGGCCCGGCATCAGGGTCCGTCGCCTTGCGTAAATAAAATATAAGTACTTCAATTATAAAAGTAAATAAGATAAAAGTATTTCATATCATCAAATTTTTCCGTAATTTGTTAATATTCTTTGTGGGACAGATTACCTCGATGGTGAATATCTCGTGTCCGAAAATTGCGTCGGAGAGCACGGCTCCCACAAGCGGCCGACCATCGTTGTTGAAGCGAGGCGGGTTGTCGTTCTCGTCCAGCACTTTGATGACGACCCAGACTTCGTTGAGTTGCAGCGTTGACGCAGAAAACGCTTCCACGTCACGCATTTGTTGCGTGCGACTCTGTTAACATTCACTGGTTGACATTCCTATTCCCTTAACATTCGTAGCCTAATGCCGTAAGCCTCTATAGATTAAGTGATGTTATCATCGTGTTGCCCGATACCTTCGTAACTATAATATGTTAAATGTGACCAAACTTTATAAACTTTGTAATTATACGTCTCTGAACATTTGATTGCAAGTAAAAATAATAACTCCCTAAAATATGTACCGACTTACCAAATGATTATGCAAGCGAGGAGAAGAATCGATCAAGTTGACCGGAATACCTTCAGAAATTCTTGCTCCGAAATCTCGCTCGCTAGTTTGCGTGAGCGAAATACGGCGCGTGTCGCCACTTTCATTCAGTGCAGATCTTTTCGCTTTCTTCGAGTGCGTGTCGGACATTTTCGGAGATCCGTTACTTGCCGTGGTAATTTCCAAGTGATGATTATTGGACAAGAGCATTTGACTAATGTTTACATTTGGCTCTAAAGGAGATTTTTCAACCGTAGCTGAAAAATCATCGGTACTTTTGCGGGAATATTCATTGCCAAATGTAGCTCCTTCAACGGAGATTGGAAATTCGGCAACAGATTGGTTCACATTGGTGATGTTAATCGAAGTCTCAAGTGAAGCTGACATGATCAGATCTTCTTCGATGTTTGTTTCGTGGAAACTTCTCCCTTTCCTTTGAGATGCTTCATTATCGTCTTCACTATTCTCTCCATTGTTACTCGGTGCCACGTCACTTCTACCGTTTATTCCAGAATCTCGTCTCGAGCTTCTCCACTTATCAGTGCGAGGGTAAGCCGGAGCCTGCGTTATCGGTTGTTTTCTACGTCTTGGCTCAATAAATGGATTTAACTTGTCGTCTTTAGCAACACTGGGTAATTCGGTAGTAGCTCGTAGACCAGAGCTGCGAGTAAAGTATGTGGTATGTTGCGTGGTTGGCACAGTCACAGATTTAGTGGTCGTCGCTAGCGTATAAATTTCCTCCCGTCGACTTTCGCTCGAACGAAATATCTCTAAAGGAGCTAGAGCGCGAATCTGAAATAATTTCACATCACACATGAGTATTTAGTGTTGGCAGAAAGAAATTTGCACAATAATTTCATACATCTCACATTTAACTGGTGCTAAAAGCTCCACTAAACCAGTTAGTACAAGCTCCACTGACCACTGAGCTCTACTGTCAGTGAAGCCGGAATAAACGCAATACTCGTGTACAAAATTTACTTGAAAAAAATATCGACTCAATACTCACGTACAAAATTTATGTTGAAAAAACACCGAATTATATTTTGGTCGCTTACCTTGAATTTATATTCATGTTGCTCTTCCCTATCGAGGGACTTTATGAGATAGACTTGTCCTGACTCTGTGTCCACAGATACAAGGTCTTCGTAACGTGTATCCGCCAATAAAAAGTGCATGCCTTGTTCGCTGAGGCGTGCGAAGGATCCACTCAGGTTAAGCAGAGGTACCGGCACTTCACTGTTTTCCTTCACTTGTACCTAGGAAACATTAAAACCTGCAGTTTACGGAAAATTTACACATAAGATGTATCACTATTTATAACTTTCAAACATAACTTAACAGAACTTATATTAAGGAGGCTACGAGATTTATGGAACCGTTTGAATGTAAATCCGCAGGAATTCAACAATATCAGTTCATAAAAAAATCAGCAAAACTAGCCGTTTCATTCAATTAAATTTTGGAAATAGAAGTAATGTTATTTAATTGCTCACCACGTATTGTTCTACGTCGAAGAGTCGATCAGCAAGATCCTCTCGCACGTCAGTCACTGTCACATCAAGCAATGCCGACGCAGATCTGGTCGGCGTTCCAACGTCGATGGCGACCACCGTCGCCCGCAACGAAGAACTCGTCTCGTAATCCAAATCCATGGCAGTGAAAATGCTCCCATTTTTAGAGTCAATACCAAACGGGGAGTTCGGTTCCTCGATTTTATACAGAACAATTCCATTCCCGGAAGTCATTGAATCGGAATCGTTTGCAAAAACTTTGGTGATTATAGTACCTTTCGGCAGGTTTTCAGGGACAGTTATCTGATACACGGGCAGAGAATAGTTCTTGAACCTTTCTGATCCAGAGTAGATGGTTTGATAGCCGTAGAAAATTGGATCATGGTCATTGGAATCGCTGACAGAAATATGTACTTCAACTGAAGTGGAAAGCGGAGGTTCGCCTCCATCAGTTGCAATGACCGAGAACTGGTAACGGGACTGCATTTCTCTATCAACCTGGCCAGTGGCGAGTATCATCCCTGAAGTTTCTCCAATACGGAAAGGAAACGTTTCGGTCAATGGCGATTCGTTCACAACAATTTGATACATAATTTTAGAATTTTCTCCCAGATCCAAGTCTACAGCCGTGACTCCTCCTACCTCTCCAACGAGATACGAACCTTCAAGGATGTCAAAATAATATACAGGGAGCAGGAATTGAGGTGCATGGTCGTTGACATCGTAAACGTTGACAGACACGACAGTCATTGTCGACAGCCCCCCTCCATCTATGGCTGAAATATTGAGCACGTAGAGGTGATCAGGCAAGAGCTTGCCTGCTACAACCAAGTTCCCTGATTTGGGCTCCAATGAGAATGTATTTGTTGACGTAACTTGCGGCACGGCAGATGAATTACCTCCATGATGGTATGAAGTTTGAGATTCTATGAGATAACGAATGTCGGCAAACAGGCCTACATCTTTATCGTCTGCCACAACTTGCGTCACTTTGCTACCAACGGACAGTGATTCTGGTATTATAATTTGCGTAGAGCCATCAGAATTTGTAAAATCGCGATCGCGGATGCTTTTCCCTCTGGACCCTATATCGTTATCCGCAATTTTTGTGGCGTATTGGGGTATCTCATTGGATTTACGGAATATCGGATAGTTATCATTGACATCCTCGAGCTTAATAGTGAGATTTGCGTAAGTAGTCAAATTTCCGTCGTCGATTGCCTGAATGAGAAGTCCGTATGCTGCGATACTCTCCCGATCTAAGTGTCCTCCTCTGAAGTAGACCGAGCCCGTAGAAGCGTTCATAGCAAACAGAGCAGAAGCAGACCCAAGCAATCGAAGCTCCCAAGATGAACCGGGGTAAGAGTCCAGGTCAGTAACCTGATGGATTGTAATACCGTTGTATGATTGAATAAATAAATGACATGTTATGTGTTTGATGTAAAATTACAGAAGTCAGTTCAAGTTGTAACACTAATGAAACGGAAAAAAACTTAGTCCGATGTTGAATGAGAATAAAATCTAGTTTAAAAGGGACGGGTTATTACAGATTCCTAAACAAATAAAGAATTTTGAATTAATTCTGTTTTATCAAAAATCGAACTCACTTCTATCCTTGGTGTGATGAGCACAGGAGTCCCAGGCAGCGAGTCTTCCCCAAGCGAGCCTTCGTATGACACTGCGTTCAGCTGAGGCGGGTTGTCGTTCACGTCTTCAACCTTTCAGCAAAAAATATGTTAAATCCATGATAAATGCTCCATAAATTATGTCATCGTAAAGATCAGAAGGATGGAAAGAAGAGAAATAACGATTTTCGACGTATAGCTTACCAGGACTACAAGGGCTCCATATATAAGAGCAAACCACAAATGCTATAGGTTCAAATGGCATGTCATGAGGACGATGGATTGTATTTCTTTTACCGGAATATTAATGCATGATATTGGACGGTTAAATACCGTGGCATGCGTTTTAAATGTCGGAACTTCGATTTATAATACCTAATTAATGAATAGCTTTGCTTCATATTACTTTGGCGTGGATTTAGAACATAAGACCAATGCATATCATCGAGTAGGTTTCATCATACCTTCAAATTAAAGTAGAATATTTGTGCAAAGAATAACACTGAGCAGGTTATATTGAACCGTACCATTGATATAGAATATGTGGCCAATGCATAACTTCGTGTAGGTTTAATAAACCCTACTCCTTGGCATAGAATAAAACTATAACAGAGGTATTTTTTAAACCTGGACATTGATGTAGAATATCTGGCTAACGCATAACATGATGTAGGTTTTATATGCCATTTTACCTAAGCAAATAAAAACACAATAATAAATAATAACACAGGTTTTTCCTGAACCTGGGCATTGATGTAGAATATCTGGCTAATGCATAACAGGGTGTAGGTTTTATAGAAAATTTTACTTGAACAAATAAAAACACTATAATAAATAATAACACGCTTTTTCCTGAACCTGGACATTAATGTAGAATATGAGTGCAGAGCTGGCGCTGAGCACCGCTAAGCCGTGCACAGCTCGCGTCTCGTGGTCCAGCGCGGCTGCCGTGTACAGCGACGAGTCTTGCGCGATCACGAACACTTCGCGAGTCTCGGGGCTTACCTGGGTACATCCAACGCGTTATCAGTTAGTATCTTGACTGTTTATTAATGATTGGTTTTCAATTTAGAAACATGCATATCATTAAGTTTCTCGACTGTTTGCATATATAATTAGTTATAAATTTAGAAACTTGTTCCTTAACAATATAATTAAGTTTCTTGATACTTTTTTATCTCTGGGAAATTATATAAATGATATAATGATATAGATAATCTATTAATTACTCTCGGGGCTAACCTGGTTAAATCCAACGCGTAATCAGTTAGTATCTTGACTGTTTTTCAATAACTGGTTTTTAATTTACAAACATGCACATCGTTAAGTTGCTTGACTGTGTGTTTATAACTACTTATAAATTCAGTTACATTAGTTTATTGGCGAATTTTTAATAACTGGTTTTATATTTAGGAACATGTACGCAAATAAGTTTGTTCGCTAGGTCACAATTCGTAAGTAGTTTTATAATTGTTTACAATTTGATTAATAAATAATATAACATAATATGTTTTGCGCTCTAATTAATTTTTACTGTCAGTGAAATATCATTTTTAGCATATATGAGGCTCTGTAATTGAACGCATGAATGTGTTTAATATGAATAAGTTTGTATAATGACAAGAATTCCTTTGAATATTTGCTGAAACCATTTGCCCAAACAGATTGAACAGATGTTTCCACCATTCAATTGGATGTTAACGTTTTTGTGTAAATAAAACGATATTAAACTCGTTACTTGAACAAATAGAAAAAGAAAAATGAGACCTTATCGAGGTACGTATAAGGGTATTATGAATTTATTGTTTAACAAAACTTTAGACGGTAGGTATTGTTATCTCTTTATGTCAGAGATAACAACTGTCAACTCCTGTCAGTAGGTGGGCTCCATACCCACCAGGTCAAGACGTGGTTCAGGGGGCAGGTCGATACCTTGTTTCTTGAGCTCAGTTCTGATGTTGCCCACCAGCCCGCCAGCCAAGTTCTCCTGCAAGCAACCGAAATGTTTAAATGAAATTCGCAAAACTTAATAAAAAAAATAAAACACTTAACATTGACAAAAATATAACGTGCAAGGAGGGCTGTGTTACGCATAAATATGTAACATTTGAAATGGCTACCGATAACCTAGTAGATAAATCAAACAGGAAATCGGAATTTCGGCTTGATAAGGCGACCTCATCTGCAACCACCAATCATATACGTACGGGAGGTTTGCATGATCACGTACTGCTTCAGGATAAAGAAGATATCTAATGAACTGTCGTAATTAGAGAATGTACATGTATTAAAAGCCATTAAGAAAACTTGAATGGAACTCCACTCATGTGTGGTCAAGAAAATCCTTACAAAAATACCGATGATTCTCAAATAAAATTCACCAATGTAAATACTATGATTAGTGCGAAGATATTGACGTCGTATAAAAACTAAACGCGGCTAAAAGGACAATATATTTACTCTGAATAAACCCAATTGTGGTTAAAATGCAGGACCGATAAACAGAAACTTAGGTTTCAAAAACTTCACCTGCGTGTAAAAGAAGATAAAAATTCAGGCCGAAGATTAGTCAAAACCGACGGCCTCGTTGTAGACAATTGAATTAAAATTACTCGAATTAAACTCACTTGAACCGACATGAGAAGGACAATCTCTGACATCTGCGGCGACCTGGCTTGAGGTGCGACGTGCACGGACAAGTTCGTGACGAGTGAGGCTTGTCCGTCGGTAACGACCGCCTCGAACTGGTAGTCGCTGCGGTCAAAACCCGCCAGTGGCTCCACCACTGACACGATGCCGCTGGTCTCCTCGATTGCGAACGGCACTGGCACGAGAGAACAGAGCAGTAAAACCTTAACTACTTTGAATAGTAAATACTAAGTTACTAATGCCCTGGCACGAGAGAACGGTGCAGTAAAACCTTAACTACTTAGTTAAGCAACTACTAAGTTACTAATGCATGACTCGAGAGAGCGGCGCAGTAATAGCTCAGCTACTTTGTTCAGTAACTAGTTCGCAGTAGAGATAGTAACGTAGGAAAAAGCCATACCATCAAAAAACAGTTACGTTACAAGTTCTTTGCTGCGTCAGCCAATCATAGACTGTTTTTCAAGTTAAAACCTACCACTTACATACGCGAAATAGTCCGCTGTGTGTACTTAAGCGAGTTTTGGTCGTATGGACCCAGATTATACATTTGGAAAAAATATATGATTAATGGTGACGGTTTATGTTAAGTTAAAAAGCCAATACAAGCGTCAAATTAATAATGATGCTCTATGACGATTCGGAACATGTAATAAGCTTGATGGACGTAAATTAGCTGGTCATAATCTTTAAGAAAAAGTCGCACGGCAATGGATAAAAAAATTTTATGAGCGAAAAATGCGAATAGTTAGATTATCAAAATCAAATTCTGTCCTAGAGGTTTCTAATGGGAAGTGTGCGATAATAATGACCATCGCTGTGCTTTTCCGTACAGGAACAGGGTGGACATACTTTAAAAATATGGTATATATTACAGAAATTTTTACGGTTAGTTAGTTAGTTTAGTGGCCACATGTTTACTAGCGCTTCAGCTATTTAGCTATCTCGCACCGAAAGTCATGTTGAACATCACCAAAGAGGTGAAAGGTCTCAATTATCAAAAGTTTTTCAAATCAAAAATAGGTCATCATCCACAAGAGGTGGAAGGTCTCAGATGTCCAGCCCGCTGAAGCTGGCTCGAAAGAAGTAGCGTTAGCATCTCAGAGAGACGAAGTGACAAGGAGGGACAGGTGAAAAGCAACAGAAACGAAAACACTCTAATAAGAAGTCGCTTACACGGGACGTCGGCCGCCCGCACGAGAGAAACAGAGAAGGGAAATGAAGGAATCCTACCTACATAATAACTTAATGTAAGGAATCCTACCTACATAATAACTTAACCCGACAACTGAGACCAACGGTCAGACCCCGCGAGCTCAGCGGTGGGGCGCTCAGGAACAATCTCCCTAGAAGCGCGAAATTCTATAGGACTTCTGACGAGCACAGACACGCGTCAGAAGTCCCCCCTGAGGGGAGAAACTTTTACAAGAAATAAAAAATAAAAAATGGAATTTCGTGTGACCTCGAACATTGTTTTTTGACGTAAAATCTAATATTTCTCTGGTCCATGTATCTTTCGTTGCCTCACCCCCATCTTCATAGCTATGGAACATGTCGAAGAAGATGCGTCGTCGGTCGAGGTCGGCAACGCGGACCTGCCCGACGGACGTGCCGACGCTGGCGTCCCCGCCCACCCAGAACTCGAAGGGCGCGCCCTCGAACCGCGGCTCCCACGCGTCGCCCGCCGTCACGCTGAGTTACGGTCAGGTTAGAGACGAGCGTCATAGAGTCAAAATTTTCTCAAGCTCATAGAGTAAAAATTGTGTTAAACCCATAGAGTCAAATTGAGTCAAGCCCAATGAGTCAAATTAGTTTAAGCCCAGAGAGTCAAATTGTGTTAAACTTATAGAGTAAAAATTGTGTTAAACCCATAGAGTCAAATTGAGTCAAGCCCAATGAGTCAAATTAGTTTAAGCCCAGAGAGTCAAATTGTGTTAAACTTATAGAGTAAAAATTGTGTTAAGCCCAAAGAATCAAATTGTGATAAGCCCAAAAAGTCAATTGTGTCACGCCAATTATTCTGCCCGTAGAGTCAAAATTGTGTCAAACCCATATAGTCAAGCCAGTTAAAAATGTAAACGAAATGTTGTTGCCGATATAAATTATCCTATGACAATAAGAAAGATTTCAGTTATTAGTAGAACGCGTCTGCTATTAATGACCAACTAGCACCTAGCCACAGCTGAAATGAATCACCTACCAAGAAAAAATTTAATTCGAGAATCTTCTACATCAAACATTCGTCGACTCAAGCAAAAACGAGCGCATAGTAATAAATATGCCTAAAATGGAAAAATATGGGTTTGAAATACAAACAAATTTAAATACTGTATATTTAAAAACATGACTCATTCCGAAGAAAAAATCTTGATTTGAAATACAAAAAATTGTAAATATATTGAAAAAACATGACACATTCCTAGAACGGCTTAGCAATAAACACCTTATGACGACGACAGCCAGCGAGGTGCGAGTTTCAGATACACTGGCGGGAGAGTCGGAGGCCTCTACGAACATAGTAAACTCGCCGAGTTTAAGAGCCGCCGAGTTAAGGGTGAGGTATCCAGTGTTGCTCTCAACGATGATTGCTGATTTCCTTTCGTTGTCGGTTGATGTTGACGTTACGTTGCCGTGGCTTGCAATAGCAGCGGTAGTGCGATCTTGAAGTCGGTATGTCACATGTCCGTTCATACCTGAATCTGCATCGATGGCTTCAACCTTTAGAAAATTGTGAGTATTAATATTATTATTAGGGTACTAAAATTGTGAAGTAAACAACAACACACATGTTAAGTAACAAAGGAAACTACATCACATACGTCAAAACTGTCTCACACAAGGGAAGTCAGTTTCATTTGTTCGACTAGATTGGGTAATAATTGAGTTTGGATGCCTTTTTATTGTAAAAGTAAATAATTAGGTGGAAATAAGTAATAGTTTGAATTGAATAAATGTGGTCATCGTTTGTTTGACACGTCATTTCTTACTATTATAGCAAATATATGTGAATCTAATTATCAGGCATATTGCTGTGAATAGCATTGAAGACGGTTAATACATACATACATACAGATACAAAGAGTAATATATAAAAAAACTAAAATCTGTATTAGAAAGAACTGAGAACTATGACTATATGGACAAATTATCACAACGCTTACTCCACTTTTTTTTTGTTAATTGTTCATCTGCACTTACCCTGCCTATTCGCATGCCCGGTTTTGCATCCTGCCTGACGGTGAAGTGATATTGATTTGATGGTAGAAACACAGGGTTATTGTCGTTCGCATCCAGAAGAGTGAGTTGTATGGCGGCGCACGAATAATTCCCAGGACGTTCCAGAACCTCTCCTGATACACTAAGATTTTGGTTGCTGATCAACTTAATTGGCACCAATGATTTGGGTTTGGCGTGACGCCGCGTGTTGAATTTATTAAACGCGTCGGAGTTACGTTTTTTCCGGGAATTCACATCAGAAATGGAAGAGTTTTTTGAAAGCTTCGTAGTGGCATCAGAAAGATCAAACATTTCAAGACGTTTACCTTTCAAAAATGTTACTTCACTGGAACTTTTATTGATATGAATCTCGGTCGTTGCCGAGGAAATTAAAGGCATGGCCGAAATTTCGGAAAGTGGCTCACTCAAACTAGAGGATTTGGATGCGTCAAGTCTTCTTACCGCTGAAGACCGGGAAGCCTTTCTTGGGGCAGTTCTAGTTCCAAAGGGTAACGTTTCCAGTTTAGGGATTGCGTCCTCTATACTAAAAGTATCACGTATCTCTGGCGACGGACTGAGAGAGGAATTACTGGATTCAGATTTACGGATGATGACAGTGGGAAAAGCTCTGGTTTTGGTTTTAACTTCGGATGAATGTTGAGTAACTATCGGAACTGTTAAATCTCTATCACTCGGAATAAACGTTCGGGCGTTCAATTTCGTGAGGGAAAGTGGAGGTGCTTCGGAAACTTGAAGTTTTTGACTGGTTTCCGCCGTCGTGGTGGATGGAAGGTTCGTGAAATGCGAAGGGGTCGCTGCTGGCACATCAATTGGCAACGTTTGGCGTCTTCGCGAAATTGAAGTGGTGGATTCCATGACCACATGCGGGCTGCTAACAAGGGGCGCTACTTGTTCAGTGCAAACTTGAAGCGACAAAGTCGGTAGAGTTTCACGGTCCAGAAGAGAGTGGTTGGCCACCGTTAGCCAACCGGTGTTGGGGTTAATGGCCAAAGCTGAGTCGCCACCGAATAATCGATAACGAAATTCACCGTTCACACCCTGAAAAGTCACGTTCAGCGGTGTGGTAAAAAGTGTGAGTAAAAAGTATAAACATGATAATCGATCAGCGAAAATTTACGAAACGTGCATATATGCACCAGAATTTAGCAATATATTATTCACCAATATCATTCGCCAAGCAAGCTTCCCCTAGAGGCTACGCGATTGGCGAAAAAGTTCTATAAAAATAAGGGTACTCCGGAGAGTTTATAGAATAGAGCAAATGATTATTCTGTGATCTGAATCGAGTTGGAAGCCTACTGAAAAAAATTTAGGTACGACTCTCTGAACATCATAGTTTATCTTAGAACTTGATCCATAACAACATTAACGTAACATGTAAAGGTTGGGAACAAATACGAGACCAGTATAACATTGACATGAAATAATGTAGATTCAATGCTCAGTATGCTGACCAAATACTCGTATACTGACTAAATGCACGTGTACTGACTAAATGCTCGTATACTGACTAAATGCACGTATACTGACTAAATGCTCGTATACTGACTTGGTCGGCATCAGAAGCGGAAACTTGCACGACGCTGAAGCCAGTGGGCAGGTTCTCGACGATGCTGATGGCGTAAAGATCGTGTTCAAACTCAGGCAGATTATCGTTGACGTCAGTCACGAGCACCTCCAGAACCGAAGAACTTTCGCGTTCGTTGTCGTCAGCCTTGACGATAAAGGCCTCATTAAAACATAAGGTTACCGCATCAATGTAGGAAATTTGTTTTCGGGACAATTTCAAGATATACTCTTTCTATGAAGATCACGATCAAAAAAACAGCAGCGTTAGACAAAAGTAGTCCTGGCTAAAATAAATGGCAGCAGCTAACATTAATTTCAGTGATCAACCTTATAGGCAGTGGCTAGCATAAATGGCAGTGACCAACATAAATAACAGGGTTCATATAAGTTTCCCGTAGTAACATAAATGTCAATGGCTAATATAAACGCCAGTGGTTAACATAAACGCCAGTGGTTAACATAAATGCCAGTGCCTAACATAAATAGCAGTGACCAACAATAAGGGCAGCAGCAAACATGAATATCAGAGACTAACATTAGAGCCAGGGAATTACATAAGTAGTACTGGGCAAAATAAATGACAGTGTCAAACAAACTAGTGATCAACATTAAATGCAGTGGCTAACATGAATATCAGCGACTGACATTAAAGCTAGGGCATAACATAAGTAGTATACTGGGCAAAATAAATGACAGTGTCTGAAATATATAACACTGACTAACATTAAAGGCAGTGGCTAACATGAATATCAGCGACTGACATAAAAGCTAGGGAATAACATAAACAGTACTGGGCAAAATAAATGACAGTGTCTAAAATATATTACAGTGACCAACATTGAATGCAGTGGCATGAGGTCCCGGCAGGATGGAATAGACGAGCGAGATGTTGAGGCCTTCATCACCGTCGGCTGCGAGGAGCGGCGGCTCGGGATATAAGACGCGCGGCGCGAAACTTCCCTGCACGAAAAATGATATAAAAACTCCAAAATAATGCTATTATAATTAGAAACATTCCATTTTAGTTGTTAACAATTTTCAATTCAAATGTGAAAATCGCTAGAATGTAATTGTCGAATAAGGCATGAGATTCCTTTCGAGTAAAAACTTTCGGTATCGCACGAATTTCTTAAGTACACTCGAAAATTTTTCAAGATTCCCCTGGTTGTTAAAATTTCTAATGAAATTGAATATTTAGTTAACAATCTGGTCCACTCGAACTGGTAGTCACGGTAGCACCTCAGGGATCACCGAAACTTAAAAACTTACGACGAGAACAAATTCACGGCGAGAAACCAACGGTGAGGTGAAAATTCCTGCCTTAGCAATTTTTGGGGTATGCTTCAGCCTCCGCGGCAGACTCGTCATAGTTGGGTTAGAGTTATTCTGGGTCTGCTATAGGCCTCCCGATCGTAATCAGTGACTAGGTAAAATCACCTTGCCGGCTTTATATAGTCTCTTGAGAGAATGGCGAGAGTTGGCTTGGCCAGGCCTACCGTGCCTGCGAGCTGCCCAGGGACTTGCAAATCAAGCCTCGAGCGGAAGGCAGTGGGCAGAAGCCTCCCGGACGTTCATGGGCGAGCTTGTCACCTCAATGAATAATGTATATTCATTTATTTAATTTTTCAAGGTCGAACAATTCTTCAGATGACGTTGATTAATCAAAATGTAGGATTTAGGAGCAATTTTTTTATTGAAATATAAATCATTTTTAATCACGGCAATTTATAGACTCACGGTATCAACGCCGGGCTGCTCAGGGATGGACACGCTGTAGGTGTCCGCTGAGAACACCGGCGGCCTGTCGTCCGCGTCCACGACGGCCACCAACAACCGGGCGGAGGACGACAGACGAGGGCTGCCCTGGTCCTGTAGACCGGAAATATTGCACACTCAGGAAATGAATGAGAATTTGTCCGAATACTTATGCGTGTTCATGCTTTCGTGGGTCATTCTGACTCACGTCGTCGAGACAACGAAAGGGCGTATCAGTGTCACTTGCACAAAATATATCACTATTTAAATAATATGACCGATATCATTTGATGAGAGCGGTGCAAATTATGGCGTTGCAGGATAAGTGCATAGAAGAAAAAAAATTACGACAAGTTAAATGAATATTGATATTTACAAATTATATGTTTTATGTTTAAATTAACATCTGCACATTACATTTTATGCTGATTCAAGTATCAATTAAACCGTACCTAAACACGCCTAATTGCATTACGCCTTAAATCAATTAATGCAACGTAAACTAAAATCAAAGACGAATGAAATGAAGCTGTCAACTGCAAAAAAAGTACTTAAAAAATCATTTTAAATTATAAACATAAAAAATCTTACTTGAGCAATAACTTGAATATCAAAAGTCCTCGGGCCGTCATCATAATCGAGTGTTTTAGCGAGCTGCACGATGCCTTTCTTACTGTCCGCCATTTTAAAGTAGCCCTGAAAATTAATTGGCAAGTGAATTTTCTTGGGAATTGTATGTCTGTAAACGGGTGCAGTAAAAAATAATATACACAAGCAACAAAATCTAACATGTAATATAATATTAATTTGCGAATTTTCATGAGTGTTTTATTGCGACAGCTCTGTTAGGAAGAGTGTCGCTTTTTTGAAAATTATTATTTCGAAATTATGCCAGTATGTTGATGGTAAAATTGGTCTCAAAATAGACTATGTGATTTCAGAATAGGATAAAAACTCACACTGGGATCCCCTCCACCCAGTGAGAGCGTCACCTCGGAGTTGGCTGTGTTAGGTTTGTCCAGGTCAGTGGTCTTGATCCCGTTGAGAACTGTCAGGCCTGCATACATTAAAAAAATATAACTCAGTACTCACTGAAGTGAGTGACAGAGAGCATATTTTCTCGTCGACGAAAACTTGAGGTCACGGACGGACGGACGGACAGACAGACAGACGGACATGGCGAGCACATTAGTGCATTTTTTTCCATAAATGAGAAAATGGGCTAAAAATCATCAAATTGTCGTCACGTCCTCAGATATAAGAGTATTAGTTATTTATTAAATAGACATTACAGAAATTGCAGAATTTATAACAGGTTAAATAAATTAGGTATTGATTTGCGACACATTTGATTATATAATTCTGAATTATTCGTACAATTTGATGGGTATATCAAATTGTACGAGCTACATGATATTGACTTACGTGACAACACGTTGAAGTATTTCGACTTGACTCGTTTCGTTTCTAGTAATAGCAAATTGAATCCCGTCCCGTTGAATCATTGTCAAATATCAAATCTACAAAACTATTGAGCTCATAAGAGTACAAGTAAGATGCTCTACCATTTAACACGTAACAGTTTTTAATGAAAAATCTTTGAAGACCACCATTGAGCTTTTAAGACCTTGAAGACCACCATATTGAATTAATTTAATTAAATGTTGTTCACCGCGACTTACCAACTGGCGTGAGCTCATCAACAGTGATGGAGATTATGGGTACATCAAACATCGGGGCGTGGTCGTTTACGTCTTCAACATAAACCGTCACTTGCTGTGTGAACTGAAAAAACTTACGTTAAAATTTACATGCAAATGGTAGTAATAATGTACCATTAAGAACACATTTAATGGAGAATGAACCTAGAAACAGGAATCATCTAAAATATGATCCTCGAATTGAAAAAATATGGGATTGAGCTCGTACAAAACTTGGCTAGCAGACACTTCTGCTGCAACTGATAACTCAAAATTGATTATAACGCATAGCATTAACGTAGTAGAACATTACGAAATCCCGCAAGAAATTTCTGGAGAATTCACCAAAGCTTGAAACACATATATGTAGTATCAAGGAATTAACTGAGGAAACTTATTTTAGTCAATAAGAGAATAATAAGAATAATAAATACTCCACTTAAGAATCGACAGATTCACAAAGCTTGACATCTTGATAATATAATAATATTAATATTAATTATATTAATATTATTATATTAATTAACTTGTCCGGCAAGAAGGATTATTACTTAGGACGCGTTGCAGTTCCATCCACTTTCCGAACTAATTAATTTTTATGGTTATTTTCAATATTAAATTGTATCATTACTCGAAAAATAGTTAATCTAATTATAATAGTTGTATATGCAATTTCACAACCGCTTTCAAATCAGGCCAACAAGGGAAATGGAAATAAATGCCCTTCACAATACTTGCGAAGGACATTTATTCATAAACCAAATGGGAATTGTAATTATTCAACATGACAAACTAAATGGAGAATAAAAGTCACAAAAACTATCAATTGATAAGTCAGTGGCATCTATCAAAAAAACTAAGTATGTAGGCTATATTCAATATTTCCCGTGATGTAAATAAATTGATAACGAATGTTAAACAAAATTTTACCAGACCACCAGAGAATTAAAGACAGTAATTTCAAAATAGGCAGAATAACTAGCATCGTTTTTACTAGAGATCTGAACAGACAAAAAAGCACAAAAAGAGAATCTGATGGCTGGTCTATATAGAACTGAATACACGAAGTGGTGTTTATTATAGAAGGTTCAGCGCCGTACATATCACGTGATGTGATGCACAAGTTTCACCAATTACAGGGTTTAATTAAACTGGCGTAGAACTGAGTTGCTGAGTGTTAATATCATGTAAACCACAAGCGAATGAAAGTTATGGTTTGAAAACAAAAGCTACGTCTCTCTGTGCGTGTTCATCGTACACACGTGCGGAAAAAAATCAACATTTCCTTTCGTGGATATTTACTGAACAATTATTGCATTGTTGTCTACTTCATGCAGTGCAAATAATAAATTAAGATTATAAATAATTTAAAATGTTCGCCGCCAAAATAAAAATATTTACTGCCTTGGGTATTGGTAAATTTGATCATAATCCGTAGCAAAACATACTCAACATGAACAAGAATTTAAACAATTGTTTAAGATTTATGAACAAACTTTTGCGGGACTTTGTTTGCAAGTGATCTCAATAAATTCAATTTAAGAGCTACCGGGCATGATAATGTTGATTTAATAGAACCACGTCGAATGAGTGTTTTTGAAAAATACTTATGAAATTACGTAAAAATGTAAAAAACAGGTTTTGAGACCAACAATCTAGAACAGTCGAAAAAAAATTATAAACCTTTCACTGATCCATATATTTATACAAGCACTAAACAATACAATGCTCAAACAAAATTATTTCAGATGGATATGAAAGAAGAATTTGGTAGAAAACTATAATCAACTATTGCATGTATTATTCCGAGTGCGACAGGGTTCGATAGAAAGGATTATCTTGACGCATGACAAAGAGTCGCTCTATATATACCGTCTCCTCCGGCCATGCGCAGAAAATTTTCAGGTAATTTAGGAAATATATTGAATTTTTTAGTCCAATTGTTCTCCATGCCTATGAAACAAATTAAATAATGAAAATAAATCACTTTATTATAAAATATCCATTTACTAAATTACATCAGGAAGCCTGCCTTGACGTGAACATTCTTTGAAAAAATTAACTATTAACCCTTGTCGGACTGCAAAGGTATAACTGCACATACGCTCGGTACGATTATAACGTTGTAAAATTATGCATTCTTATGATAAATAAGCATATTAAAAGATAAAACCAGCCGATCCTAGACAGGGTTACTATTAACCCTTGTCGAACTGAATAGGTATAACTGTACATACGCTCGGTACGATTACAACGTTGTAAAATTATGCATTCTTACGATAAATAAGCATATTAAACATGAAACCAGCCGATCCTAGACAGGGTAACTATTAACCCTTGTCGGACTGCATTTGTCTAACTGTACATACGCTCGGTACGATTACAACGTTGTAAAATTATGCATTCTTTATGAAAATAAATCACTTTATTATGAAATATCCTTTTACTAAATTACATCAGGAAGCCTGCCTTGACGTGAACATTCTTTGAAAAAATTAACTATTGACCCATGTCGGACTGCAAAGGTACAAGTATAACTGTACAAACGCTCGGTACGTTTACAACGTTGTGAAATTATGCATTCTGACGAGAAATAAGCATATTCAAACATAAAACCAGCCGATCCTAGACAGGGTAACTATTAACCCTTGTCGGACTGCATAGGTATAACTGTACATACGCTCTGTACGATTACAACGTTGTAAAATTATGCATTCTTACGAGAAATAAGCATATTAAACATAAACCAGCCGATCCTAGACAGGGTAACTATTCACCCTTGTCGGACTGCATAGGTATAACTGTGCATACGCTCGGTACGATTACAACGTTGTAAAATTATGCATTCTTAAGATAAATAAGCATATTAAACATGAAACCAGCCGATCCTTGACAGGGCTCACCAGGTTATCCCCGCACGTAAGAGAGAACTTGATGACAGGAGCCGCTGCTGCTTGCGGCTCAGCCAGCAGCTGGGAGAGCCGCTCAGCGACCACCACAAGCCCTTCGTCGCGCCCAGCCGATGCGCGGAATAGTGAAGCTCCTTCCTGATATATAATGTCAACCATTCAACCATTGTTGTGATAAAACATTATTACGCAATTTTGCAACTTTCGTCAAACGCAAGTCAAAGATTATACTAAAATATGATGACCGGAATAGTGGACCTCCGTCATGATTTGTAGGTCAACCATTGTTATGATATACATTATGATAAAACCATAATGCAACTTCCTTCTTAATGTAATCAAAGGTTATGCTAAAAATTTTATGCCTGGAATAGTGAAGCTCCTTCCTGATCTGTAATGTCAACCATTATTATGGGGAAACATTACGATGAAATTAATATGCCACTTTCGTCTTAATTTAGCTGAATATTATTTCTTAAGGCTGATGCATAGCTGCGCAATGATTTTTCAGGTGGTTTCTGAAAACTAATATTGGCACTATAAGCCTGAACAATTGTAAAGATCGGAAATCGTAATAAGTTTCATCATGAGTTAAGTATGTTCATCATTCCGAGAAAAATTACCACCAGAACTATTTTGCTTTAACTAAACATTGATCTTGGGCGTGACATAACTAACATGAAACTAATCGTTCTTGATGCAAATTCAACAGTCTCTAAATTTGAATTAAACAAAATTGGCCACATTTTTACATCGAGGCGTAGCCTACTCAAAGAAAGCCAATGAGCTTTCTTCGAGCTTTTAATATCTATAAAATCGAAATTATTCCCAGAGAAATTTCGACAACATTAAATGAAACAAAATTATCATAAGTTGTAAATTTCCCCACACTACTCTAACATAATAAATATGTACAAATATTCAGAGAAGGAATTCGGTGACGTTCCAGGCTGCAATTTTAAATTAGTGATAGCTCATCGAATAAAATTACATTCTACGGAATGATTACCTTCAAGTCGATACATAACCACATATTTAGTTTATGGTTAACACAACGTTAACACCCCATTTGATGCAAAAGTGACAATAACTCGTTATTTTTCGTAATTTCAGGATTGCATCGTAATCGCTAGAGGAAAGCTCGTTACTGGGTTGGGAAATTGCATGGTTGGGAAGGGCGGAGGAAAATGCGACACTTCTGACGCTACGCACTCCAGTTAACACAAGGGATTCCAGTCTGGCGTATGACCACGTGCATTATTTAAACTGAGTTTCCTTTTAAATATTTGGTTTGTTTGAGTTGCATACAGACTTTTGAAATAAGACGACAATTTTTAAAATAAGAAACATTTGTAATAAAACAGCTTGTAATCGGCATTGCAAAATAAGTACGGCCTATGTGCTACCGATAAAAATGATGCGGGAGCAAACTTCTTTCTTATTTAATGTTCGAGGTTTCAATTGTGAGTGAATCGGAGGTTAGAGGGATCTGCGCGTGGGACAGGACTAGCAGGTCGGGACGACACGTATCACTGACCTGCGCGTGGGACAGGACGAGCAGGCCAGGGCGAGAAGCATAACTGACCTGCGCGTGGGACAGGACGAGCAGGTCGGGACGAGAAGTATCACTGACCTGCGCGTGGGACAGGACGAGCAGGTCGAGACGAGAAGTATCACTGACCTGCGCGTGGGACAGGACGAGAAGTATCACTGACCTGCGCGTGGGACAGGACGAGCAGGTCGGGACGTGTCACGTTCACGCTGAGGATGGAGTAGCCAAGCGGCGCGTCTTCTCGCACCCTCACGAAGCGTCGGGGCTTCGGCGCAGCGCCCCAGTCGCACGTGGTCGGCAGCGGCGCCTCCGTCGCGCAAACTGCACCAGGAGTTCCCGATAATTTATTTTAAAGATCTCGTTGCATAATAAATTACTTCATTTATAGAATCATAGATGATTATTTCCCTTGTTTTCACGAAATTTCAAAGGAGGTCTGCATCTGAGGAGGTTTTCTCAAGAGAATAAAGATGGCGGTGGACTGCATCTAATCTATTTTAATTTCGAAGAGTTTCGTGTGAAATATACAAAATAACAACGAGAAAGAAATTCTCTAAGGAAATATAATTGATTTAAGATGAAACATTTCCAGTGACCAGGCATGCTAAGTGTGTCATATTAAGCAGAGTGAAAAAAACAAGAAGACGATACGGCGATCCATTATCTATAACCTCATGTTATATTAAACGGGAAAAACGACGCTAAAATTAATTCAGCCATTAGCGAAGTTTCACTTTGGTCAGCCAAGCTTGCTATTTAATTTGCTCCCGGTCCAGGTTTTCCGCTCAAACGTGGATTTTCACCGGTATTTTCTAATGTAATAAAAAGGGAGCGAGACCTTAACACGGAGAAGAAGAGTACGTACGTGACCAGTCTTGACGGTAAGAATATGAAGCTGAAACAATTACATGTTTCAAGGAAGCTCGTGAGAATGGACTGTGTTATACACTGTACTTAACAAACCATATAATGGCAGAATAGAAAATAAATTGACCGTTGAAGGTTTAAGCAATACGTACATTTGAGATACAGGCATACAATAAGTTACACGGGTATGTATATCATTAGTCTGCTTAAATCGCTAGTTCACCACGAATTAAAAAGTAAATAAAACACCATATAAGTTCACCATGGTTAAATTGAAAACTTTTCAGAGACTAACATCAGTTCTGAAAAATTATGATTTGCTGATGGAGCTGTTCAGGTTTCAATGGAAAATGATGCAAAATATTCATACGGATATTGCCGGACAACGGTTCACAATATCCCTACAGATATTGCAGAACACGCATGGGACAGGACACACAGGAAAAAATATCCCTGCGAATATTACCGGACCACGGTTCACAATATCCTTACAGATATTGCCGAACAACGGTTTATAATTTCCCTACAGATATTCTCGGACAATGGTTCACAATATCTCTACGGATATTGCCGGACAACGGTTCACACTATCCCTACGGATATTGCCGGACAACGGTTCACAATATCCCTACGTATATTTCCGGCAAAGTTCACTGAGAAGCGCTTCCCATGACGCGACAGCTATATGCAAGGGACACGGCGTAACTCATAATGAACTAAAGAGCGCATAAAGCTTGCCACTATAGCGCAATTAGCGTTATTAAAACTATCCTATGTTATGCCGTGATCGTTGACTCTTAAGGTAATGGCTGGTATTGAATTAATTGGTAAGCCCTGTGATTACGATTAGAGTTGAATTTAAACCGTTTGTTTACATGAGATTTGGATATTCCGCACTAAATGATTTAGAAAAGATAAAAGTTCGTTCACAGAATGATTTTTTAACAATGATACATGCAAGGAATGACACAATAAGAACTCTTCAAAAAATCACACAGATGAAATGTGCGTTGCCATGAATATACTGAAACCATGAAGATTGAGCGCGAAAACAACCATAAGGCATTTTTAGAAAAATATGACATTATTATGGGAAATTTATACTAAATATTTATTCAAAGCGTTGGTGTAAAATGAACAGTTTATATATTTTCAAATAAATATAATTCTAATAGAATCCGCAAATAATTTATCATAATGATCAATCCCGCATCGAGCAATAGAAATTTATTTCCGGTTTCGCTGACGAGATGAGGCGTCAAAAAAACGTTGCAAATTCGATCACGGTTCGGGTGGCTTTACCGAAATCCGGAGAAAGTGTCACGAGGAAACAACAAAGTTCGTTTCCAGTTTCGATACAAAAAAAAAAGAGTTGGGGTTTCCAAATTGGGAGTAAATGCGACCAATTGTTGTCGACGCTAAGTGTTCACAATGGTTCTAGAGAAAATAATAGCAAATAAAGTAGTTTAAGGATGGTATGCAGCATAAGACTACAAAGACGGTGTGTATCACAACAGCCGTATACGTAAAATATTCCCATTTTAAGGTGAAAATGTAGTTAAAAAAACACTGAATGGAAATGCGAGGGTATTTTACGACTCATGTTTTGTGTTTCTATTAAAATGAGGTAAAATATAGTCGTAATTTCGTTTAGTTGGGATATCTTTAATTTAGATTTACTAGAAATAAGGGGAAATCAGATTATTGCCCGGATAAATTAACATATGTTGTGCTGATAATTTTCCATGACATAAGGCAAAAACAGATCGATATCTCGGGAAACTTGGATGTCTCTTGTTTATCAGTTAGAGGGGCGAGAGCGAGAGTCGCAAGTCTCGCTCTGGTTAGCAGATAAAGCTAGGGGGATCTACTCGCGTGCAATCAAAATGTAGGCAGCCAAACAAGTTCTTTTGACTCTGATACTGCATCATAACAACACTACTTCTGGAATATAAATAAAAAATGCCTTCAAAGACAATAATACTTGCAGTAATTACAATTCATAAGGTCATGAAGCCCATTGACTTGTTATACGTAGTGAGGAACACGTATAGCATCCTTGGCAATGAGATGGGATATATTACGTTCCGCTGCTATAATTACAATAAATTTTGTCCTTGTTCGAACGACCGAAAACACACTGACCAACCAAAATATATAGGGAACAATTTTCTTCAATGTCGCTTCAATATATACTATCCAGCATTTTATACTTAACTGATTATATTCTACACTTACCGTGCAGCATGAGGACTCCCCTCGATCATTCTGTATGACAAAAACTTTACATTTACCACTGAAGAAATTGCCAGCGCAAATGTAATTTACCGACGAATGCGAAAAACGTCTTCCAGGACACACAAAACAAACCAAAATGTATAAATAATTGACAAAAATTTATTACCGCTTCCGGGCGAGAAACAAAAAAAGAATTTGAGTGTAGAAATGAGAGGCAAATGTTTCGATTTCAGGCGAGCTTTTGAGGGTTAAACGTTCGACAGGATGTATATATTGAAAATAAATTATTGGAAACTAATTCATTGGAGAAATGGACAGATTTACGAATTATAGATTAACTTTTCCAGATATCTAGAAAATAATACAGATATATACTCACCAACAAATAAGACGCATTGCAGTAGCAGCAGAAACCTCATCAACATGAGCAGCAGTAACGGAGACCTCACGATGGGATCCTGAGGTCGTCTGAAGCAACTCTTGCTCGGGTCTGATCTTGATGGCTGCGGTCGAGTCGCATTGTAGCTTTGCAGTGGGGCAGGAACCGTAGACTGCTCCAAGGTCGTAAGTATTTCTGAACTAGATTTCCATGTGTTTATTTTATTATGTTTACGGAAGAGGTTGGGCGAGTCAGTAGACCGTGATCTAGGGTTATGAATAGTGGAAGAAAATTTGGCTTGATTTTGGGTACTAAAGGAAGAAACAGTAGAAGAGAGAGTTGTATCCTTCGAATTTCCATAAGGGCCAGAGACTCGGCATTCGACCGGCGGAGAATCAAGAGTCTTAATGGAGTAACTTTGAAAATGTTCTGTGAATTTTTCAGCAACGTTAAAAGCTCCGGACGAAACACAACCATTTAGAGAACTAATGCGCGAAGCTAGGAATGCAGGCGATGTTTTATGAAGCATCATTGTCTGTTTACAAAGTTTGATGAGTGATTTTAGCGCGCCATTGTATGGCACGCACGGAGTTACCATCATCGTTTCGTCATGACGTTGCAGTGCTCGGGTTGATGCTTGCGATTGAATCACTTTGGTTTCAACACTTCGTCTCTTTTCAACACAAAGTTGCCTTAATGTTCCCAATGAGACCAAACACCTGCAGGTGTTGAGAGTTTCAGACGTAGCGTTTCGGTAATTCGATGAATTCAGAAAATTGTTGGAAATATGTTCTTTTTGATGGCTTGATGTTTGTTGGCTAAAAGAAAGTTCGACTGGAATTGCGTTAATCCTTAGGAGGTGAAACTCGTCGTAAGAGGCATTAACTTCGGGACATTGAAAAACTGAGCTATAATTTTGAGGTTTTTGTGGATGAAATATTTGTGAAGTACTGGAGTCACTTGACTTGGAATTTTGGTAGAAAATCACATTCTGAGCCTTCAAACTGATTGAACCTAAAAATTCATTGCAATTTATTTCCAGCTTGACAGAACTATTCAGGTCCTGATTTTCAAAGCCACTCGTATTCAGATCTGCTGAAAAGTCAAATATCTCAGGCGAAGATCTTTGAATATCGCTATAAGTTTGATCTCCAGGCGAAGTTTCAATACAAACATGGTCGGGTGGAGATTGCTTCAAGATGTGCATCCGCGTCACCGCTGCTGCTGGTATAGAGACGCGATCCACCGAATCGTCAGTTGCAGTTAAGCCAAACATCTTGCATTCTTCCAAGGACACTTCACTTAATCGGGTAAAAAATTCTGAATGGCCAATGCCACCATTTTCTCTGTATTGAATGTGGTCAGACTTTTGATGCATCAATCCGCTGTTTGTTTCCAATCTTGATCGACCTTGAACATCTTCTGAGGAGTGATTTTGAGGCACAGTTGAAAGTTCTCTGGAGTGCTTGTTAGTTGAATCCAAGCACTCACAAGCGCACGCCACATTGTTATAGTAAAAGCTGTTCATGATTTGTACATTATACGAGAGATGTACTGTGTGTTAGGTCATATTTCGTACACGAAAATGTATCCGATCAATAACCAGTTATTCTAAAAACGAGTTGCTACTTTTAATATTCTACGTAATTTACTTAGAATGATTTATGACAACATACAAAAACTGTAAGTGGAAAATTGTCTGATATGCGTATAAATTCCGGTCTATAACCTGAAATGAAAAGAAGAACATTCAATTAGTAAAAATTCCGATCCAAGTTTCAAATTTTAATTCCTCAATAATAAGTAAAACTCGAAATTATTGACATCCACAATAAAACTTCGTATAAATACAAGTAGATAATGAAATAAAAATAAAATAAAATTTGAAACACTATATACCAGTTGCGGAAGTGACGAAAACTCCAGTAAAAAAGACGACAAATCTAAATTGTAGCAGAAATTCTCGCAGAAATCTGAACGGACCCACATGACTTCTTAAGATTAGCGTAGCTCATTAAGTAGCCTCGCTAAATTATTTCAATGCGAATCGGTCAGTTAAAAAGACACTCAGGGACCAAAATGACCTCGATCAAGACTGACAGCTTCATAGGTGGCAGAATCAAGAAAATATACGACCACTGGACGGAAATGACTCCAGCTCCACAGACAATGGCTAGCAAAATTTCAATTTCCGGAGAAAAACCACAATTCCTGGTGTATAATTAAATTTAAACATTAAATTTCTTTGTTGAAAGGAAAAGAAAACTTATTAAAATTTAGACCCTGAACAGCTTGCGTTTTAATCTGTAATGAACTAAGGTTCAGTCATAACAAATTATATAAAAGATATGCAATTAAGAGTTACATAATGCGATTTACATATAAATTATTTGAGAATATATAGAAAAAATGCAAACAATGAGATGTATGCAGTACCGAATCAGAACTATTCTATTACCGTCAGCTGAGAACTACTGGAATATTACAGGTATTTTTTACACGTGTTTATATCGTTAAGCTATGAGATGGATGTTTGTTAAAAGCGTTACAGTTGCCAGATTACCGGCTCGCTGAAGAAGAAAGTGTTGACTCGACGTGATAGAAGAGCCGCTACAGCACGTGCTCATATAGGCAGCACGTGCTCATATAGGCAGCACTCGCGCGTTATAACGAGAGTTCTACGCACTGCGATAACGTTAATAACGGCCGTCGAAAATCAACCGTGAGAAATGAAAAGGAAGCGTGACTTTGAAAAATTTGGCAGTTAGGAAGCGCATGCATGAAGAAGCAGCAAGCATGAGATGAAAAAATTTAAATTAAATAGAGAAAAGGAAAGCATGTTAGCGCAAAGTGAAAATTTAACACGCATGAGCTGGGGACAAAAATGTATAAAATAATTTAGATTGAAGTGAAACGTGTTATGTTATGATGAGAATCAAGATCAAAAGTAAAATGATTTTAGTAAAAAAGTAAAGCAAAAATAAATTAACAGGTTGGTAAATTTTTTTATAAATTATATTTCGCCAATGATTTAGAATAGGTGGGACGTGCAAATTATGTTTCACCAGGCCAACGTCAAATTCTATAAATAATATTTTAAAATATATTGTATAAATTCAAACTTCAGAAATCTTATGATATCTAAATCAGAAGTACAGACATTCGCTAGTTAACATGTCTAAGAACAAACCTCCTGGGAGGTCATAGCAGAGTATTTCAAGCAAATTATAAATATCACGAATTAGTAAGATCATCACAAGTTATTTGCCTAGCGTACGTTTATGTTGTAACAACGCACTCGCATACGTACGTGCAAGCGCGTTCCATAAGAATACATTGAATTTTACGCGAGCCATCTTGAGTGTCGGACGATACGCATGTCTGAGTACATGTGTTAACTGCACGCAAATTCATCTTGTTGCTGCCTGAGCTTCGATCCCGCAGGTTGTTTAGCGGACTTTCACCAAGGTGCATATTGATAGATTGAAAACTTTGCTACTATTAATAATGGTGTAAAAATCACTCGAACAGTGCAAAAATATTTGCCTCTAAGTACGTTAATAGTTTGAGGCAAATAACACCAGGATCGATTATTGACAATGTAATTTACCATCTTCAATAATGGATGTGGAATTATCAATTAAATATTTTGCATTTAATTTTAAACTCGCTTTAAAGACGCATTTCGATAATAAAAAATATTTCCAATAATAAAATATATCGTAAAATATTTTTTGGTGATGTGATGCAAAGCTCATGATGCGATTGTGCATCTGAGGAAAATTTTTCAAAGAATTCGCTATACTTTCACTAGATTAATCGAAGAGAGAATTTTAGAACATCTTTCCGGCCGCTGAAAATTGTAGACGTGATATATCTAGTCACGAGCACCAATAAATAATGCAGGAGTCTGTAAATAAATCAATAAATAATACTGAAGAATATTCACGGACGTGACGTATGATCGATCTTTAATATCTCCTGGCTTTCTTTCGATACTTAATTTCCTAAATAAATATCAAATTTCATTTTTTGAACCCGAGTCGGGAGAAATTATTTTTAAATTGAAATCGTTGATCAATTAATAACGCAAATGAATTTGGATGGTGGCAAAGCTGGCTTGCAGATAAACAGGTTTCAGTTGACGTTGAAATTATCTTGATAATGTCTTTCATTCACGTAAAAATTCATTTACTGTTTTCATAAACATATTGACGTTAATGTATGCTAAGGCCCAAATCAACGAAGATTATTTAATCAAAATGCTTTTGAGGATTGAATGGAGCGAAAAATTTCATCATGAATACGGAGAGCGCAAATTGAAACGAAGTGACGTATGTTGAAAAGCACTGCCCAAAAGTGTTACCTAGTAGAACTACAAAAATAAATAATTATATAATTTAAGTTTACAACGCGAATTCCTTCTTATTTTCCTAAAGCAAATTTCAGCATGCTAACAGTGAAAAAATTAAGGCTCGTCATCAACGAAGAAGTAAGCAACGACAACCGTAAATAATTTTTTCGAAGACCAACATGAATCTATTCTCAAGAAGTAAAAAAACACTCCCACTTCATTAAAGAATGAAGAGGATGGATTTAAACAAGGCATTAAAAGCTTTCAACTCGGATAATTATTTCGTAAGCAAAAAGCACCAAGGATTACTGGGTCGTGGAAAATCGGTCGCGAAAGGAGGGGAAAACGTACTAATATCCCTCAATTAAAGAAATAATATGCCAATTATTCACACACAAAAATGCAGCATCAAATTTATTGATCGTTGCGCAAAGAAGAGATGAACCACAATTGCAATTTTGAGCATTTTGAGTTATTAATTACGCGGGAGTTTACATGATTGCCAAATGTACTTGAAAAATTATGTGCAATGAAATTTTGAAACGATTGAAGATCTATAACGAAGTATAAAATTGACAGATGTGTAGATTCGATGCTTTAATTTATTTCTTTAGTGAGTCATTCAATTTACGTACATCTATAGTGTCATTTACTTGTATAGTGAGCCTCAAAACTATCCACGGCACTAAATTTAGAAAACAACACTGAAATTAAAATTCAAGCTATTCTTCATTTATTTGTGTATTTCAATCAAACTTATAACAGACAGATTCAGTAAAATAAATCGAACTATAAGAAATACGAATAGCTAATCATGAAGCAATTCCATATGAGCGTGCTCTCTTTTCGTACGTTCTCCTGCCACTGAATTGTATAAATATCACATTCTACTCGCGGAACCGAAACAGTTTTTTCGGGTTACAACTTTGATTTGCATTGGCATCTAAGCCGAGAAAAACTCTTCAAGAGGGCATGAGGGGCGACTGAAATGCGAAACGGACGAGTCAATTGGAAATTCGTTACGAGAGTTTCTGAGGAACGGTGACAAGTGATCTGGAAACGTGCATGATTTTGGAATTAAGAGATGAATGGCGTAACCAAAGTAGAATTAATTCCGGAACTAAGGTAGAAACTCCTGTATACAAATGTGCATAACGGTTCAGGGTAGCAATTTTCAGTTCATAATCATCCTATACATGTGCAGATACAATTAATATATAGCCACTTTTATATTCTATACTAATAACTTATTACCAGTAAACAATATTTATACTAGTAATTTATCATTAGGATAAGATACAATTAGAATTATAATAATAAAAAAAACAACTCATTGAGCTATAATGACACTGGAAAGCTTTTTAACCCATGCAGAGGATGGCATGAACCAGCCAATCAGGCATTTACAACCCAAGAATTTACGAAAATGAATGTACAAAAAGTCAATCCTGTCTTCATAAAGTGCTCGTTCCTATGAGGTTTAGTGCTTCTTTCACTCTAAATATGAAAAATAATGTACGAATAAGAAAATGTCCTCGAAATCCAAAGATAAACCTTATCGGAATGCTGAAAATATTGTTCCTAATTATGGCAAGCATCAAACAATGGTGAAAGCTATTTTACATGGTCCATTTATTTCATACCATGCAGCAGACCGGTAGCATATGCAAAAAGCAGATTCATGAAGTGCACTAACCATACTGAGGCGTGAATGTCACTGCACCATAAGCATATGGAAGAGATTAAAACAAACGTTTCGTAAGACTTTATCGACAAGAGGTGAAAGTGTCAACTAGTGGAAGAAGCGCTCGAGTCTTTGCTCTTGTCAGATAAGTCAAGCGAGTCGTTTTCCGTTCACGTAAGGAAAGTAATACCAGACGTGTGTTATGTATGTGTGCTTGAGGGTGGCACTTCACTATTTACATTCAAATTCACTCCATGCGAATGTTGAGAGACGCACAGAACGCTGGCAGCGCTTGTTTGGAACGATCGCCTCTGATACTGAACTGATCTTACTTCGAGTTTTTTTTTAACGCGCACGGTTATCGCGGTTTACAAAAGAATGTAGCGTGAAATTTATGGTATGAAAGTAGATTCACTGAAGGAGAAATGTCAAATTCTAGTAGACTATCGTAATTTTAATTATGCTTACTAAAAATACAACTTTAGCATAATGAAGGGAGAGTTGAATCAATTTTATTGTATACCAAAGCAAAGAAGAAGCAAAGTTCTTCTCATATTTTATAGCACAAATAGGAAATAAGTAATAATAATAATACCATATGGATGCAGGTGATTTGCGTTTACTGACCGTTGATGGTCACAACAATCTAAACAAAAAAGGCTTTACAATGGAAATAGTTCCTAACAAAATAATAAATATTTGAAAAATTCGTTATGAACTTTTCCGAAATATGCCAAAATTTATGAACATAAATAGCTTATATCATTGCACCACACCAATTAACATTTTATAGCTTCATTTGAACCTGCAATAGTATTCTTATTCATGAAAATATTTAATTTTCATTTTAAATGACACGAGCATGAGAAGAAGACTTAGAGAAACTTTCCCCGACAAAATATGAGCATAATAAATTGGAGATGCTTACAGAGGCACTAAGTTTCACGAAATTATTCTTTAAAAAAGCTGTAAAATCAGCCGGCGCATTATGGTCTAAGTTTAATTCCGCACAATCGACATCACTCGACCGAATTCCTTCCTAATTAAATGCTCATTTTCTCGGAAATGAGCATAACAAAGGAACTTGTGCAATAAATGTAAATAGGATGCAAAAGTTTCTTTTGATTATGCGCCACAGGGAGAACCTGAGTAACAAATCAGCCGAGATCGCCGTGAAAAAGTGCAAACATTTCGCCCTCAGGTATCGAGCGTTACGCTCTTGTAAATAAGTATTGCAAACATCGGGGGAGGGGAGCACGCTTTAGATTGCACTGATGCTCTCTCTCGGCATAAATAGCAGCAGGGTAAATTAATTAGCAGATATGCAAATTAATGACTTTCTATGATATAAATTTTGAATAAATGGCAGCGTTACTTGATCGGAATAAAATAACAAAGTTTAACTAAAATTCATGGCCCATTGAGAGTAATTGAGTAGACTATGATTGAAATGAATTGAGTACCATAAATTCAGAGTAAAAAAGTCCTAATACGAAAAATGTAAACTGCGGAATTCGTAATAATTTTAAAGCTTGAAAACTCGATCAGAGTACGAAAGCTCGATCAGTTTACGAAAGCTCGATCAGAGATGAGTCAGAAAGCTCGATCTCCCCATCTCTAAACAAATGAAGTTGATAAAAGTCACCAAAACTTAGGTTAGGTAATGCAATAATACCAGGAAACAGTGAAATTAATAGCGTTTAGCAAAAAAAATGTTAAAAGTTGAAATAATACTTTCCTTTACAACGCGCAAATGATGCAAGAGGAGACACAAGTTTCAAAACGCTGGCTTGAGGGAAATAAATGCTTTATTATAGCGATCGAGGGTAATCAGGAGGAAGGAAGAGCTTCGCTAATTGTACAGCAGCAATGACTAATGCTATAATTGAGACAAAGAATACTTTCCCGACGTTCGCTGGTCACCCTGCAGGTGCGTGGGGGTTCATGGTATTTTCTTCAAGAACGTAAAATGTTCAATGAGGATTCTGGGAATTACAGAAATTTATTACATTCGTGTAGGGTTTTATCGTAGAAACATATATTTATTTATTTATTTTTCTTTAATTAGTACGCACACTTTATCAATCATGCATTAAAGAGTAAAGCAATGCACGAAAATAGAATTTTTGGGTAAAAAGCAGCGCTATTGAAGAGTATAGAAGGTATCAGGGAGCTCTAAAATTAACATAACAATATTAAAAAATATAAAGTGGCTCTGGGCCACTGTATACATGCATTTCAATCGGCATCTGGAATACGATTCCATTCTAGATCACAATTACAGACCTGATGAATCTGGTTTACGAGAAACTTTTTCCTTCTATCGCAACGGCAACAAAGAGCCAGAAAATTCGTCTGTAGAATAGAAGCAAAAAACAGCCGCAAGCGAGCCTGAGGCGTAGAATTTAAAACAGGACCTCGCATCCGTTCAGGTGATTTTAATTTTGTTACAGATAAGATAGTGAATTATATGATTCTGGGACATATTCTGTAATAATAATGATATAATTACGCTAGAAAGATGTGTAAAAATAGCGTGATAGCCTGCAATCTATAGAAAAATATCAATGCAACTAGCAAATTGGGCAAGAAAAATTTTGGATGGTAATCTGATTTAGAATTTAATCACATCCAGCAGTCTATGTAAGAATTCTGTCACAGGTGATATGCCTCATGGTTCTCTGGCAATGTGTACAATAAAAAGTTAAGAAATATGTGTACAGATGGAAATATAATATATTATAATATAATACATCTTGTAATAAATAATTTATAAAATTTATTTCACATAAATCGGGAATGTACTATAACCTCATAGTTATATTCCTCACAAACACTCTTAAATTTAAATGTATGAGATTATCACAATCTTATACTGATTATATTCATCATCTCGTACGGTGTTTACACTTTCAGAGTAAAACTAAAAAATTGTTTAATTTTGCTTTAGTAAATTTGGGGACACCTGACGGGATGCGGATGAACGTTTGCTTCTATTAATAACTATTATTAATATCTCATTATTAGCTCAAGTTCTGTAAATTGTAACAATGGTAGCGTTTCTGATCATCAGGTTTGAGAGTCGGGAAACTTCGAGTTAAGCAGCTGATCAAAATGTGAATTATATACACGTCAGTGACACGAAAAATACTGAGTGATGGACAGGAGTCAAGGAGCTGGTGTTCACACTGGTCTGTTGTACACGTCAGCGTCACAAACAACACTGAGTAATGAACAGCATCCAAGTGGAAGGATTGCGATCTCCGTTCACTGGCTCGTCTCGTGGCGGGATTTCACAACAGAATTGAGGGGAGTCAGTGAGGCGTGCTTGCCCTCAAGGGAGACTCACTCATCCCGATCTACCTTGCAAGAGCCGACAAATGTCAACGAAAGTGTTAGGAAAAAATTCCGTAACTATAACCCAGAGTCAGCGGTCAACAACTGCAAAAAGTTGAGTCACAATCTAGCGGGTTTGCAGCAAAGCCCAATTACGCTCCAACGGTAGTTTTCTAAATGCATTTGAGAAACTTAATGAGATAAAGCTTTTCAATAAAAGCAACCTTAAATGCGTGGTAGCTAATTATGGAAAATTTCGCAGCGAGCAGTGAGTAACAGTTTCATGAATTATAAAAGAATGTACTAGATTTCAAGTCGTGAGAGTTTTTTAAGGCCTGCTGAAGCGAACTTCCAAAAAATATTTGAATAGTTTAGTTTAAAATCTGTTTAATGCCTGTCATAGATGATGACTATCAGTGATATGCTTTCGCATCCTCAATATAATACTGAATTCCCTTGCTCGGACCGAACCCTTCATTTTATTATTGAATGAATAGAGGTAAAGTACTGGACGCGTTCGAGGGTCAACGAATAATGTCTCCAACGTCGAATGCAGCGAAAATAAAACAGTAAAAACGCTTCACGATTAATTACAACGATCCGATCACGAAATAAGAAAAAGCGTCAAGCAACAGCCGTCGAATATCAGATCAGAACTAACTGACGGCAGGCGGAGAAGCGTGGTGGCCCCAGGGTGAATTTTTCCTGAGGACGACGGAGCTTCGGCAGTCCGTGTCGCTTCTTGAAGGCGATTATAATAATTACCGAGAATGAACTAAATTAAAGGACAGTAAGAACTGGTCATAAAACAAGCGAAATTTAATAACATCAGACTTATACGTTAACAAGTAGAATTCATTCGATTTCACGCCTGATGGAAGCGCCCTAACGGATTGACCAGTTTCACTTCGGAATCAAAGAACCAAATCTGCAGGACTGGAACTAAGGACGAATATTTTTTAACTAAATCCACCTCAAATGTATATTTCAGCGATTATTCACATCATCACTAGCTAAATAATAAAATAATCGTTATTAATACATTTGGAAATTAGTTATACTCGTATATTATTAAGGTTTAAAATGATAATGCAGATGGGCTGAATGTTCTAGAGTTGAGGAGTAAATAGCGACCGTAATAGAACACACAAATTAATTGATACGCTTTCATGGGAGAGTTTGTACACACCCGCAGCGTCACACTCTCATTGTTCCGGAAGTGGGTCTCAGTGTGTCTCCTCATCCGCGGTTTGCATGAAAAGAAAAATGCTGAGCTTCTTTTATATACTTCCGCTCCACCCGAGCACCGCAATAAGGGGAGATGAATTTTACGGGGAAACTAAAAAATAAAAACATAGCAATGTATTAATTTGTGCTCAGTACACGCAAGCACTACAATTTTTGTCGGTGAAAAATATCTAGAAAACATTTAAATAATAAATGAAAAAAACACTAAAAGCTGATGAAATTAAGAAGGAGAAAATGTGGTCGAATTCCGGATAAGAAGAGATAATTATAAATTCTATTATACGAGAGAGTAATTATAGAAAATTATTATCTGATATTGAGTAAGCGTGGAAAAATGAGAACCTAGCTAGCCAAATTCAGTCATTACCGTGAACACACTAACTTCTACCAAATGGGTAAGCAGTGAAACATGAATCCGATTTAAATTCGATCGATATCAACATTTATGGAATCAATCATATTTTTAAATTTCAATTCAGAACAACATTTCAGGCTGTAATTTACAGTAGCCTAAAACTTGATTAAAAATTTTACAGATATCAAGTAACACATATATAGCTATTAATTAGGCTAATTTTCCATGGAATACATAGACTAGTAACATATCCTTGTAATTCCAATTCTAACCATGGAAAGTTAATTAAGTGCTCCACGAGGTACACGAGTTGTTTTGATGATATTAACATTCAACTTGTATGCCTCGAAAGGTTCGCAATAAATCAGTACTAAGTAGACGCAAAATCAATCAATTTATTGATGGAAAAATAAACAAAAATGCAGAAAACAAGCAATATATATTTATTTTAGACATAACTAAGAAAATAAGAAATAACAAATATATTTATTCATACGTGAAGAAAACTAAATGGGTAAAGGGGTGGAAGCAATAAAAGTTAGATAATAAGAACCACAGTTTGATCGAACCCTGAGTAAAATACAAGGCACGCAATCTAGAACGGAAACTCCTGTAATTATTAAGAGCCACAGTAACCTAGAGGAGAGGTTCTCAGGCAGAAGGATAAGCTCTATTATACAACGTGCCTCATCCGCACGAACGACAAAAGCAGACGAGCACAACGAATGAGAAGAATGACGGAAAAAAATATAACTCAGTACTCACTGCAGTGAGTGACAGAGAGCGCATTTTCTCGTCGACGAAAACGTGAAGTCACGGACGGACAGACAGACAGACGGACAGACAGACGGACAGACGGACATGGCGAGCGCAATAGTGCATTTTTTAATAAATGAGAAAATGCGCTAAAAATAAGCGCTTATGTCATCAATTTGCTTAAATTACAAGTTAAGCGAGCATTTGATATTAATGAAAACGAACGTAATTTTCCATAAACTGCATTGCAAACGTTATCTGAAAGTTTTATGAATGGTTTCAAAGAAGATATTAGGAATTTTTTTTGGGATTTGTCACAGCATTAAAATCCGCCATGGCTAAAATAAATGATCACAGGGGACAAGAAATGGAAACTAGCGACATTCAGAGCGAAATATAGAGGGGAAATTTTAAATTTTGAATGGATTTTCAGCTGTTTTTTAATAGACAAAAAACTTTGTAGAGTTTGCTAACTTCAACTAACTAACTATTAACTAAAAATCAGTAATTAAACAAATAAGATCAATAAGGTTCCTCAATAACGCCATGACATTTTCTGAAAAAACTTTGAATTGGAAAACAGCATTTTTCAAACTCACCAATACCCGTACACGAAAAAATAAAATAACCATATGAAGAGTCAATCAAGTTCGCAAAGTAACTGAAAATTCCATGCTCTGCAAACTTAGCATACTCAGTCACAAATAAAAAATATTAAAAGCATCTTTTAAAAGATGAATTTCGTTTATTCATCATTGCGTTATAAAACTTCATAATATCCAAGTATTGCAAATGGGGAAGAATGTGAAACTTATTTCAGGGATCAAGTATGAACGTATGACATTATTAAGGCAGTAAAACCATTGTTTGTGGCCACAGGCAGGTATTCTTGTTTACAGAGCATTCCGAGGGACACTTGTGATGAGCGAAATCGGTTCCAAGATGTGGAACGAGCGTCAGTGAAAGGAAGTTCTCCAACAGGTGCAAGAAGACATGCATGCATCCGATGTAATTATAGATCGTGTATTGGGAGTGGATAGTTTGATAATGCATCATACCTGGCACGATATAGCATCACTGCGTTGCAATGCGGTACCTGATAATTTGAGAATGCATTGAATCTGACACGAGATAAAGTTAATGACTTGCACTACGCAGGGCTGGTTAATTTCGGACTACTTCGTACTGTGCACGATCTAACGTCATTATGATGCACTAGTAATAGAATGGTTTGCTAGCTCTTCAGCTATCCGGCTATTTGCAACGGAGGTCGAAAGATGACATCGCCAGCGAGGCAAAAGGTCTCAATAATTCAAAATATCGAATTAATCCTCACCCATAAGGGGAGGAAGGTTGTCCAGCCCGCTGAAGCTGGCTCGAAAGAAGCAGCGTTAACCTCTCAAAGAGACGAAGTGACAAGGAGGGATAGGTTTAAACAACAGAAACTAAGACACTCGAACAGGTGGTCGCTTAAACGAGACGTCGGTCACCCGCTTGAGAGAGGCAGAGAAGGGAAATGTAAGGAATCCTGCCTACATAATAACTTAACTCTACAAATTAGACCGATCGCGGTCCAACAAGTGAGACCGATCGAATAACTTAACCCCACAAGTGAGACCAACACCGCGAGATCAAGGGAGGAGCGTGAAATCCCATAGGACTTCTGACGATCCCAGACACGCTTATGATGCACTATAGGGGGCCAGATAATTCAAGAATATATAATACTTTGCACGATTTAATGTCATTGCGATGCATTGTACGCGCAGCCCTGTAAATTTGAGTATAATATACACAAACTTCGTCGTGTCTCATTACCGTGGCCATAATTCAGCTTAGTCGCCCCAGGCTCCATGTGATACCCGCGTATGCATGGCTGCAAGTACCAGCAAAATGAAACGCTTCATGAAGTTGCGCACTCGAATTTAGCAGTCAGTCTTCTGGTTTAATTGATTCATAAAAAGCAAATTTTATTATATAGTTTAAAATGAGTAACGAGTGTACAATATAGAACAAGATTTATAAGCAAGTGCTACTATTCTATAAAACGGTCAAGATTACCATTTAGATCCATATCGTAACACAATTTTATATTTTTATTATTGGAATTTAAATCTTCTTCGTTGTTCTGATCATTAATAGCACAGATGTTTTCAGAAAAAGCAAGACTCTCGCCGAAACACTCGTAGTGTTAGTGTTAGTCGAAGAAAAAAACTGATGAAACACCAGCATAAGAAAATCCAATAAAACTAGCAATTCGAAATTGACTTCTGAACTCGCAATCAATCACAAAACAATAAAGCAATTCATTCTCTCTCACTATGAATTGGTCGTTTGAGGAACACAAAAGCGAATCGTCGTTGACAGAAAAACTGCATTTCGTGCGCCATGAAGAAGCGTTCACGTCAGACGAGATCAGCCGTGAACGCGACTGCAAAGTGCAAACACAGCGACGCCTGCAGCGGCAGCCAAGCGAAGGCGCGACGCTTTTCTCGCCAAATGGCAGGCAATGAGACGCTCGTTTTCTACGGTGCGTCCTCAATCACAACGTCGAGATGTGTCACCAGACGCCGAGGTGCGTCGCCAGACGTCGAGGTGCGTCGCCAGACGTCGAAGTGCGTCGCCAGACTTGAGCAGCAACGAAAACTCCACGCGTAATCAATAAAGGTCGCTGTCTAGACGCAAGTAGACAATCAAGAAACGACGTATTTTTATCCATTGAAGTAATTGCAATGCAAGGGAAATCAGTGGAAGAGATGAAAAGAAATTATTTTGTGCGAAAACATTGTAAAAACGGTTGTAGAAACAAGTTGGAAATTTTGATGCAAATTCTATCATTGGGGTACGAAAGAAATATTTAAAAAGTAAGAAAATGCATATTTATACATATATATAAGTAATAGAACACCGCACGCATTTGCGTTTCTATGTCGCATTTTCCTCTCAATGCATCGTCAGATTTCTACGAGAGCTTCGCCTCAATAGGGACCTCAATTGTCACCCTACACTACACAGGAGATACGCCCAGCATGACGACTCGGAAGAGACTTTCTTTGACGTATGGCAGTAACGAATCCGTGTAAGGAATTTGACGCGAGTAGACCAAATAAAAATAGATATTTATTGTTCAAGTGTGATCTATGGCCATGCTGATATCAGAAAAAGCCGACATGGGGAAAAACTTTTCTAAGATATTACAATTAGATTACCAATCACCGGGCAATGCGATCAAGCAATGAAACAATAACGAGACTTCCGTGTGAAGTATATACGGTATACCCTCTGCCTCTAGTCATGCTCATGTCTAACAATAGCTTTTTCAACATGTAGGTCCTAAATAAATTCAATGTTCAATTTCTTTCCTGTCAGAGACCGGCATAAAAAGCTCAGACGTTGAACTACGTAGTCATCAAAAAATATAGCTCAGTACTCACTGCAGTGAGTGACAGAGAGCGCACTTTCTCGTCGACGAAAACTTGAAGTCACGGACGGACAGACAGACAGACAGACAGGCGGACATGGCGAGCACAATAGTGCATTTTTTCCATAAATTAGAAAATGCGCTAAAGACGGACAAATATATATTTATAATGTATATTTTATACTATAAGTATTGAACTTAGTTCATCCAATAAAATAATAAACTCAAACTTGCAGATACTTGTATTATATGTGCAAGAAAACTACCTTAAATAAGCAACATTTGACAAACTGGTTAATAAATTTCATCGAAATTAATAATAATTTGGCACGAGTCAAGTTAATAACTTGCAGTCAAGTTATTAACTCCGCTCCAAGTTATTTAACTCCACTCCAAGTTAGCAACGCGTTAATAACTTGCAGTCAAGTTATTAACTCCGCTCCAAGTTATATAACTCCACTCCAAGTTATCAACGCGTTAATAACTTGGAGTCAAGTTACTAACTCGGCTCCAAGTTATAAAACTCCACTCCAAGTTATCAACGCGTTAATAACTTGGAGTCAAGTTATATAACTCCGCTCCAAGTTATATAGCTCCACTACAAGTTATCAACGCGTTAATAACTTGGAATCAAGTTACTAACTCCGCTCCAAGTTATATAACTCCACTCCAAGTTATCAACGCGTTAATAACTTGGAGTCAAGCTTCATACCACGAGACGTGGTAAGGGTCAAGAGCTGCGTTCGTATCACCACAATAGAACGGAGCGTCCGGCCGCACGCTATTATTGATCAGAGTTGCGGAGGCGGACGTTAATTACGCCAGGTGCATCGATCCGCAAACACAACGAAGGGGAGAGTGACGACGCAAAAACACGAGTAAGGAAGTCGATAGTTTTATAAAAAAACTAAGCGTGAACGAACGAGGGGAGAATTGATGCGTATTGGGGAGAGCAGAATTACAATCGGTACAAAGTTGTGCTGATAACGCTCCAATTCTGGAAACATAACAGGAAAAAAATTTCCATTTTACAAGAAAATTTTCCTATATTTTTAGAGAACTTTGTGTTTTCCTGGGTAATCCCTTCTAAAATTTAGACTCTGTGCGCCATAGAATATTCAATTTTTGGTAAAAATTTCACCGACCAGTGGATTTTGCGATTATATGGCGCGCACCGTTCGCAAATAGGCGCAGAAATGACGAGAGTAAATAAAAAATATCGTAAATTGGTTGAAGGCGTCGGGTGTGCAGAACAAAGCTCATTTCGGTAAATACCCACAACTAGAATTAACAATCCACATAACTCATGATCCCGTTTAGTTAGTGGAAAAACTAACGAGTTTTCGAAAACTTTAACTTTAATCTTATTGAATGAATAGAATCCGTTGCAACCGATTCACTATTAAATGTTTTAAAACTTCCATCTACAAAATTTCCATCTAAAGAGGCCTAAAAAACCTTCCATCCAGAGAGTCAAGACATTTTAGGCCACATATGTTGGTTGTAGTACAGAAATTAGATGGCCTGCAACTCCTGTTTCGAAATTCTTTCAAAATAAAAATCGTAATAAGGGGATACTAGACTATCAGGATCTTTACCTTGACTCAAAATTTAATTCCACGATATTCTTTTTATCGCAAATGATATGGCTTCACTATAACGAACACTTTAGGTTCCGAGAGGTAATTGTTGACCTTAAAATTGATAATTTATGTAAAATAATATGAAATTAGAATTTAACGGAGATTTCATGGTTGAATGAACTCAGTCACAAGAACTAAAACGAAAGTTGAAATTCAACGACTAACCAGTAGATCGTAGACTGCCATAATGGAAATTATGAAATGTTCGATTACTCTGCCATTATTACACAAAAGAAGATGTTTCATTACGTGATATATATCCATGGTTGAACCATGATATTTACCTAGCCGACACATTTCAAGTTTCAACTAGTACAAATTGAATCCGGTGTAATCACGTGATAATGGCTTGCAAAGTTGCATGCCTTATGTCATTCTTTAGCAATAAAATCTCTTCGTGTATGGAAATGAGGGATTCATTTGAAAACTTAAATGATAACTCCTTAACTAGAACTTACCTTGAGCAGCACAAAGACTTTGAGAGACACCAAGTATCTAATAGAAATTTCACAACGTTTCAGTGTTCCAGTCAAGCGTTACAGAAGACACAAGCGCACAACCCTTCTCAACGGCAGCTCTTCGCCAACTGACTGTTACCGGTAGTTACAGGTCGTTCCATCTGAAGGCTCTGATCACTCCCTAATTCCTTTCTACGGAAAGGAAAATGAATGGAAAGTTCCTGGTTAAAATATCCTTAGGCTTTTCTGTTGTAGTCCTCTGCATCAAATAAGGTAGTTTGAGAGAGTCCAGGTAGAGTGTGGTATATTATATATCAAAATTTTTATCGCTTTATGAATATCATGAATGTGTGTTGCTCTTAGTTAAAGAGTCGAAACAGTGTCTTCAGTTCGTATTTAATTTTGAATGTGTAAATTTTTTTTTCGCAAAAATTTATTTGGAAGAATTGACAAATTTTGGTCCGAATTTGTTGTGAGAGACGAAAAAGTCAAACGTGCGCAAGTCAATGATTCACACTAATTGCTGATCAATATGATGTCAGCTTCACACCTTTTATCTGCTTGAATATTAAAAGCCAATTTATATGTTCACAAAAAGTTTTTACACCTACGGCGAAGGTGCTGGGTTCCTCAAAGAGCGCACGTGGGAAGGGAGGCGGGTGGGAGCGCAGCCGTCTCTTCAGCGTGAAATAAATGAACGGGAGTGTGAATTTAGGATTTTCGAGAAGTCAATCTAGAAGAAATCCTAAAATTGATATAAAACTAAGCAAATTGATTTGTAAGCAGGAAGTCATATGTTAAAATTAATTTTAAACGATGCTCTGAGATCAATCGCACACAAATACGAGGTTCAATGTGCTGGAAGTTACGCAGTTAGTTCCTTTGAATTATACTGGAAATTAAGCGTCGCTTTTTCGAGACATGGCAGGCAAATTGCGAACTGCAAGGATCTTGATATTTTAAATTATTTCACATCAGTGTAGATTTGCCATAGACTTTTTCTGCTCTGCTTAGTTTGACTGCAATTTATTTCAACGTCAAATCACACACGATTGTTATATAAAGCCCATCATAACATCACATAAAATAGTGATGTCAGCGCTGAAGTGTAGGCCTGATGTGGCCTGTCGCCGATTCTTTTCCTTTTCGTGCCTTGTTCACAGAAGACCTAAAATCGTGTCATTTGACCGGATCTTTTCACGACTGACGATAGTTTAAAAAAGCTACTAGACTTCCGCCGGGTTCGATGTGGTGCTAGGCATTTCAAGTCAGAACATATATTTTTCCATAGCTTTATCTAGTCTGTTCTTGAACGCGTTCATACATGGAGCGCCAACGATGCCATCGGGGAGGCTGTTCCACATGTCGGTGATTCGAAGCGAGAAGAAATGTCGCGTGCAGAAGTTGCAGGGCAGTTTTTTAGTTTATAGCCGTGGCCCTTGGTATTGGTTCTTGTTTCAAATTCTAGTAATCCTTCGGGGACCTTGTTAATCTTTGTTCATAGGACTTGCCCATCAAGCCTGGAATTATCCTTGTTGCTCGTCTTTGAACATTTTCTATTAAATTGTTGTCCTTTTCAAATCTCAGTGACCACACAACGTTTCCAAACTCTAGATTCGGGCGCACGACAGCAACAAACAACTGCTTCATCGCTTTTGCATCTAGGAACTCGCATGAGCGTCTGATTAGTCCAAGAAGTTTGTTGGATGTGTTAGCTTGCGTTTCAACATGCTTAGAAAATATCAGCTCCTTGTCGACATAAACTTTGCAATTTATTTCAACGTCAAATCACACACGATTGTTATATAGCGCCCATCCATCATAACATCAGATAACATAGTGATATCAGCGCTGAAGTGTAGGCCTGATGTGGCCTGTCGCCGATTCTTTTCCTTTTCGTGCCTTGTTCACAGAAGATCTAAAATCGTGTCATTTGACCGGATCTTTTCATAACTGACGATAGTTTGAAAAAGCTAACTAGACTTCCACCGGGTTCGATATGGTGCTAGGCATTTCACATATATTTTCCATGGCTGTATCTAGTCTGTCCTTGAACGCGTTCATTTCATACTTGGAGCGCCAACGATGTCATCGGGGAGGCTGTTCCACATGTCGGTGATTCGAAGCGAGAAGAAATGTTGTCGCGTGGAGAAGTTACAGCGCAGTTTTTAGCGCATTTTCTCATTTATGGAAAAAATGCACTATTGTGCTCGCCATGTCCGTCTGTCCGTCCGTCCGTGACCTCGAGTTTTCGTCGACGAGAAAATGCGCGCTCTGTCACTCACTGCAGTGAGTGCTGAGTTATATTTTTTAACTTTTTAGCCGTGGCCTCTGGTGTTGGTTCTTGTTTCAAATTCTAGTAATCCTTCGGGGACCTTGTACAAACCATGAGTATACTCATAATATTTAATCTTTATTCATAGGACTTGCCCTTCAAGCCTGGAATTATCCTTGTTGCACGTCTTTGAACATTTTCTATTAAATTTCAGTCCTTTGCAAATCTCGATGACCACACAACGTTTCCAAACTCTAGATTCGAGCGCACGACAGCAACAAATAACTGCTTCATCGCTTCTGCATCTGGGAACTCGTATGAGCGTCTGATTAGTCCAAGAAGTTTGTTGGATGTGTTAGCTTGCGTTACAACATGCTTAGAAAATTTCAGCTCCTTGGCGACATAACTCCAAGATCTTTTTCCAAACTAGACTTTTCAATAATTACTGTCTCGTTGCAACCGTGTCTTCTCATACTGTAATCTTGCTGGTCATTGTTCTTCCCGAGGTGAAGTACTTTACACTTGTCAGCATTAAACCGCAGCTGCCACGTATCAGCCCAGTTAACTAAACTGTCAAGATCATCTTGCAATTGCGCTTTATTTGACGCATCCTTCACTGTATTATAAACTTTTGTGTCGTCGGCATACATGGAGCACACGCTGGACACTGCTTCTGGCAGATCGTTTATAAAAGCAACGAACAAAACAGTCCCAAGAACGCTTCATTGTGGCACGCCTCTCCGCACTGATGCCCAGTCTGACACGGTTCCGTTAATACTGATATTACTAACACGTTGTCGTCTACCTACTAGAAAATCTCTGATCCATTGGAGTACGTTTCCTTCAATTCTCTCTGGAGAACAATCATGAGATATAAAAGCTAAATAATACAAGATTGCTTGAATTGCAATTTTACTTAGAATAGAAGTGTCGGAACTGAAGAAATAGGCCCATGGCCTGTTGCAGATTCTTGTACTTTTCGTGATTTGATTCACAAGGGATCCGGCCTTATGAACCCGATCTTCCCATAACGGACGAATTGATTGAATTATTGGAAGGCTTGTAAGGTGCTAGGCATTTATAGACTGAACATATGCATCTGCATAGCTTCGTCTCGTCTGTTCTTGAAGGCGTTCATACTCATCGCGTCAACGATGCTATCAGGGAGGCTGTTCCACATGTCGGTGACTAGAAGCGAAAAGAAATGTTGTCGCATTGATGTGTTACAACGCAGTTTTATTTATAGCCGTGGCCCCTGGTGTTGTTTCTTGTTTCAAATTCTAAAAATCCTTCGGGACCTTGTATAAACCGTGGGTATACTTGTATGCTTCAATGATGTCCCCACGCAAGCTTCATAAGCTTTAACCTTTCTTTATAAGGCTTGCATTTTAACCACGGAATTAGCTTTGTTGCAAATCTTTGAACAATTTCGACTATATTTTTGTCATTTTCTAGTTTTGGTGACCACACGGCGTTTCCAAATTCTAGGTTCAGACGCACAACAGAGACAAACAACAGCTTCATCGCTTCAGCATCTATGTACTCGTAAGTGCTTCTGTCAGTCAAAGTCGTTGATTGGCTTTATTAACTTGAGCTTCAATATGCTTAGAAAATTTCAACTCATTGTTGACATTAACTCCTGAATTTTTTTCCATTGTCGACTTCGACATCATCACTCTGTCGGTGCTACCGCGACACCGCATCTGAAGAAAATTATTCAATTTAATGAGTACACACATCTGGATATTGGTCATTCCGTATATACATGACGGAGATAAGTAAAGAAATCTATTGCTGGTATCGATGAGTGACGCATCAGTATATTAACAATTCAGCATCTATGGCGGGCACATCAATGGATGGAACAGCGAACAATAGATATCATTGACTCCTGTCAGTTATTTTATTGCCTGTATCAATTCATTTAATGTTAATTTTCTGTATGCACAAAGAATGTAATTGTACAGCTACGTATGCGTAGCAGTCTCGGTAACAATAGAATCCGGTCTAGCTGCAGTAGCAGTCACGTCATACGATGTTAGGTCTCAGGGCCTGAGTGAAGTGTCTCTTATAGTTAGGTCCTGCTCCGCTTTACTAACTCGCAGCGATCTTGTGCCTTAACGGTAGATCTTGTGGCTGTAAATTTCAAAGCTTTATATAGACACTAATAGTTTATTAATTTTTCTGTCGCATTGATTTTATTTTTAATTTGTTTCTTCTAACTGATGATCTTATGAAATGAAAACAACGTTGCATTTATTTGAACTGAAGTTTTAATGAACAACCTAGTGCAGTGTAAGCTTCTGCTGTCAAAAGTTGAATGAAAACACTTTATCTAGAAGCATATTTTTTTTAAATAAGTAAATGTGTGAGAAATTATCTCGATGATAAACGAGGAGTGCAGGAAAAAAAAGGTAAGCAGTATTTCTTTTTTAACAAAGCTGGGTTTAAACTCGAGAAAAACAAGCAATTTGAAAGCATAGGTAAATAACAAGGGAACTCGAGAAACAGAAACCGTACTTCAATAGTGAGCTAGAAATAAAATTCCTATCCTTATCCGAAGAAGTAAACATTAATGATTTCATACGTGACTATTTTCGAATTTAGAGCATCGGAGAAATTAAATAAAGAAAGCCGCATTGAACGGCTCTACTTGCGACTTCGTTTGACTAATAAGTAATTATATTAGTAATTAATTAGTAATTTGAGCAATTAGTATTAATCAATTACTAATTAGTAATTAAGACGATTATTAATTAGTATTAGACTAGCTGTATCAAGCATCAACGCTGTGCGTAGGATGCTTGTATGTACAGCTAGGGGCGAAGGAGGTCCGGGGTCGATTCCATGTATGGCAGGATAATTTTTATATGGGTGCCGGCGTGGCTGTAAACAAGAGCACAACTCATCAGAAGCTAAGTACCAAGCATAAATAATTGCCAGCAAACCCACCTGATGTAAGGGACCGTCTTGAACAGCGACGTTTGTGATATCGTTGAGCTGAAGATTGAACTCCAAGTCGTCAACGGCCGCGGCCGAGCTCTCGAGACACACCACCCGCCTCACGTGCCTTGCTAGCGCCAAGCTCTGAACTCCTGTAATGTGATTTTTATGCTTAAAATTCAACAATGAAATCCTAAAATCATACCATCATGATTACTCACAGCTTTAGTGCCTTCAGTATCAATAATAGAGGTCTAAAAATCGGAATTATTTCAACGGAATAAAAAAGATTGTTGAAGGTTAAATAAATAATTTGAAGATGGTAACAATTTTGTGGTGAGCCATCGAGACCACCAGCCGTTATAGAGCAATCAGAACATTAGGTACATAGTGAAAATAAACTGCGATAATAATGAAAGAAGTTAACCAAGCGATGTGAAATTAAAGGGACAAATCTCAAGTTAAAATAAAGCTGAAACATAGAGCATAGAAATTTTTAAATGCAATAAACCTAACCAGAGCCGGAGCCAAGGTGCAGCAGGTTTGTGCTTTCGTCGATTCCGGCAGTTTTTTGAACAGCGCTTATGACGAGCTCCTCTGCCTCTCTGTTAAACTACGTGAGAAGAAATTAATTCATAAGCTGGAACGATTCATGAACCTGAATTGCATTAAATTTTTCATTCACGAATACCTATGAAAGTATTAAAATTTCGACCAAAATTGCCTTATCCGAATTCAATAAAAGTAAGCAAGTTGAGGTTCTTCCTACAATACGAAGAGTGTTAATTTTTAATTCGGACCAGTATACTGTAAGAATAAAAAAATTCATCGCTACTCTGCGCTGCATTTGTTGCGGCCCGGAACATAGCATTAATTTAAATATTCATTAACAACGAAAATGTAAGACAATTCTTGAACAAGAGTCGTCGCAAATAGCACGAGCGAGGCGCTCTACACAAAATTCCAAATCAACGTCTTTCATTGCCAAGCTCGCAAGAAAAATTATGGCATTGAACAACATTAATATGTAATACGGTACTTGCATAAGGCGGGCTATAGATATGCGTCTGTTGACTACCTGAATACTGGATAACTCTGAAACTGAAATCTAGAAACGATTTTAAACCTACCATCCGTTGAAAAGATTTTATCAAAAGGCCAGTCTATTCAAGAAAAATACTAGAATCGGCGACAGGCCTATCCAGGCCTATTCTTCAATGCCAAAGATACTATACTATACCCTATACTATACACCATACTATACACCATACTATACTATACACTATACTAAACTATACTATACTATACACTATACTACTATAACTCAGGAATACGTACCGGAAAGCTAGTGTCCGGCAAGATACGGAATTTATTGTGGGCACACGACTCCTCTATATGAGGTGCACCGAACACCAGACGGTAGGGGTCCTTGTGGCGACACTTGTGAGTTGTGTTGCTGCACAAACACAAGCTTTAGTTGCTAATTTTGTTGAGTTTAGGTCATCAAGTATAATATTGAAGATCATCATATTGAATATTGAAGATATTCAGTTTAGATCATCAAGTAGGTACCTATAATATTGAAGTGAACTAAACATTTTAAATTAAGGCACAACACAAATTTCCATTTAAGGTTTATTAAGATATCACTTCGTCTTTCCCCATGACGATGATTCAGATAAGAGAGCGATGACAAATGTAAAACTTCATTAACTTCAGTTGACACTTCAATGATGAAAGCCTGAATGACGGCGAAATTAAATGCAAGTTTTAACTTACAAACTAGCAAACCACACCACATTAGAGACATATTATTATTCACATTATTATACATCACATTATTATTATTAGAGACACATACTCATCCTAATATAACCTGCAAATCGTTGAAAACTTTGAGCTCTTCGACGAGCATTGAACCAAAATAAAGAGTAGCCAAAATACTTAGAATATATCCAGAGGACCAGAAAAAATACTATAAGATACAATTAGATAATTAGCTTCTTCTCACCTCACATGAAGGTAAAGGGACGTCAGACCCGTAGCAGAACCAGAACCTCTGCAGAAGTATTCTCGAAGATCATCTTCTATTTTGAGCAAATCTTCCTGTGAACGATTGATTAGTAAATTGAGTACGGTAAACATAAAACATGAAAACATGAACACATGAAGAGAAATTTAGGAGTTTGAAAATGAAACTAAACAAAAGAACGTGAGAGATAANGTTAAATATTCTATCCTTGAGTTTCTTCAGTACGAGACTAGCGCTGGTCTCCTTGTGCTGTAGTTGTTCAGCGTAGGGCTTGCGCCACAGCGGCGTGTACACGTCTGCTACCACCTCTTGCTGGTTACCTTCTGTTGTCTGAAATGTTATTGTGGTATTGATTTACACGTTAAAAAACTTCAAAAAATGCTTACTGTAGCTCGAAATGTCATTCTGGTATTAATATTCACGTTAAAAACACTTCAATAAATGCTTGCTGTAGTTTAAAATGTGATTGTAGTATTGATATTCACGTTAAAAACTTCAATAAAAGCTTACTGTAGTTCAAAATGCGATTGTAGTATTGATATTCACGTTAAAAACTTCAATAAAAGCTTACTGTAGTCTGAAATGTCATTCTGGTATTAATATTCATGTTAAAAAACTTTCATAAATGCTCATTGTAGTTCGAAATGTCTTGTGGTATTAATATTCAAGATAAAAACTTTGATAAATGTTTGCAGTAATTAAGTTACCAATATCACACTATAGTAATATTGCATTATTCGATTAAAAGAGCATTTGGCCACGCAATTCTTTCCGACAACACGCCTACACTCCCTTGAATTAAAATATGGCCTTTACGAATACTATTCTTGGTCACGGAAGGCGTCAAGATGTTGTACAACGAAGAGTTAACCCGCTACTTATTTACCCACTGCCTCCTGAGCGACGTCGAGTTAGCCTGCTAGTGCGTGACGTTAGTCGGACAAATACTATGTAAACGATGGCACAACGCTATTCATATCCTAAGTTCTTACAATCTTAAGTCATTTGAATAGATATTATATAATTTGTATTTTGAATCGTTATAATCGTTATACAGATATTATACAATTTGTATTTCAAATCGTTTCATAAAGCATACGCATCATCAGGGCGCATGTTTGCAACCAACTCGTGCAGTCGTGCTAGTGGTTTCCTTAAATTTGAGGCCTTATTTATAAATATGATAATAAATATGAATAAATACTAGTCAATATAATATGTATAAAATTCTAATCTTATGTAAGAATTCCAAATGGAAGACCGTTATATTGAGTTTAAATCATTACTTGCTTAATTTGGCCATATACACTCTACAGTTCCACACATTTCTTTTAATTCTGTGGGGGCAGTCTTCCTTTTTAGCGCATTTTCTCGTTTATGGAAAAAATGCGCTATTGTGCTCGTCATGTCCGTCCGTCCGTCCGTGATTTCAAGGATGGACGGACGAGAAAATGCGCTCTCTGTCACTCACTGCAGGAGTACTGATCTAATTTTTTATTCATATCTTCGTATCCAAATTTGAAGATTGATGCAACTCCAGCCTCTAGTACAGTTCAGAGCCCACCAGTCAGATTCCTTACGACAGCTAACGACGTCACATCTTCACTTTTGATCGTCCGCTTCATCGTCATTATGAAGTGAGACTTCCAGCGTGCGTCTCGTCTAAGGTGGCAGCCTTGAGGTGTGGTACGATTTTGGGACTGCGGCAACAGCTCGTCTTCTCACGGAGGACGGGTCTCTGCGAGAGCTCAGGAGAGGACCGGATGCTGCAGGTTGCTTGTCCGTCACTCAAGCTCAGGATGTTGTGGCAACTTGTAGCTCCGGCCGGTTTCCATTACGGATAACTGTCTTCACTTCATTACTCTTAAGCCAAATAAAACTATCCTTGTCTTTCAACTGAATGTATATTACATAACATAACATAGTGATCTCGGCGCTGAAGTGTAGGCCTGATGTGGCCTGTAGCCGATTCTTTTCCTTTTCGTGCCTTGTTCACAGAAGATCTAAACTCGTGTCATTTGACCGGATCTTTTCATGACTGACGATAGTTTGAAGTAGCTACTAGACTTCCACCGGGTTACTATCTGAAGTATGCTATTGGCGGCATTAATTTAAGGCGGCATTAACATAGCCATTGTTCTAGAGTACAGATATCCAAGTGCATAAATGCGAAAGGTATAATTAAGTGATTTTTATGTGAATATCAACCCAGTTCAGTTCGCAGCAATAAAGTGAGATGGTTTGGACAGATCCAGCCAAAGTAATCGAAACTAGCCAGTGGCGAGAGAGGTCGTAACACTGAATTTAACATTAACATTATTATTGTTATTTAGTAGATATTAAGGTCTTACTTATCCCTCACGACCTTCGTCACGTAACCCGGTCCTCAGGTAGGGCTTAATAAGTGAGCTCTAACAACACTAATAACGGCGTAATTTAATATGTCATGGTAACTAAGTTACTGTAATTGTACTTAATTTACATGTCATGGTAACTAAGTACCTCGTTCACTTGGTGTAATGATACTCCAAAACTGTGAAAGCAATGTTATTATTACTACTCAAACAAACTTTAACGATATCATGTGCCGAGATTGCCACGATAAGCAAAGAAGTCGTATTAAAATTTTTTAGTTACAACAGCCGTACAGCTGAACAGAGTGAGGGAATACAGTTGAGGAACCCAGTGAAAAGCTACAGACGCGACAGCTTCTGATTTGGATTACCAGAAGCTGGGGCGACTCTAAATTTTGTTAGGGAAGGAAGCTCGGGACCCAGAGGACGCAAAACCTCTCAGCGCTGCAGTCGTCAATGGAATAAAATGTTTCTGAACGAATAAATTTGCCGATACAAATAAATAAACTACGATGAATTTCGATGCGTTCATGAACACATTGGCAGAATTTCGTGACTTATGAGGAGAATTAAATGAAGGTAAATCGAACATGTAGGCAATATAAGTTGAGATAAGGTCAATTTTGCAACAGGATTAGTCCATTTCGTTCGAGTTCAAACGTATTGGAGTTGTAACTATACTTTTGCAGTAAATATTATCGAGTTATCAGTAGTGATGATATCAAGTTAATTGATGGCAGAATTAAATTTCAGTCAACAGAATAGTTACTGAGAAACTCTAGTTCAGATTACAAGAGTTCTGAAACTTGATGACAAGTTGCTACCTATTGCAGCGTTTCCCTGGGGTAGAATGCATTCGTACGTACATCTACATTATTGTTTCTTTTTAACGATTCAATATGTAAAAACAATAATGATAGCATGGAAGCAGATAGCACCAGCAGGCACAATGTCGCTATCAAAATTCGTTGTACAGAGCGTTATTTATTTAACAACCAAAATCGCGTCAGGAAACACTTGACTTATCACATTTTAAAGGAAACAACAGACATAAATTTTACGCTACCGATAAAAAAGAATAAGCTGTCTAGGCCGGCATTGCCAGGGATCCATTATCCTTATTATTTAGGAGTTGGTTATTTTGAATCCCGGTAAAATTATTAAAACTAAAGTATTCCGGCCGAATAAAACCCAGTGCAAGTTTAAATTTAGCAGGGAACTCTCATGAAAGTCCCGTTTCAAAATTGAATTTTCCCGGTACATTTCATTTTTCACAAAAACTTACTTTAAAGGTTTTACTCTAACTCCCTAAAATTATTCAATGTCTCGTGATTCCACCAATGAAAATAAATTTTTATGCTCAGGTAATATCCAAACACGATAAACATCGTGGATATGCGCTCGAACAGTCCCTATATTTATCCAATATCAGACAACGAACACACAAGCTTTGGCAAATATGAAAGATTATTACTATCTTCCCATGCAAATTTTAATAAACGTTGCAGAAGGGAAATAAAAATCAGTAACCGGTTGACTTGCAATAAATTTGATAGCACATGAAAATGGTGAGAAATAAGCCTGACTTTGCATCAATTAATTCATTGTTAGTGTATAATCCTTTCATTTTAGTTAAGCTATATATAGATCGATGATAGGTACGTACGTTTGATCTAAGTTACAGGAATTCTAGACACCTGAGACGTGAAAAGTTGCACTCAATATTCATGTATCTCTTACCTACATTAGTTTTTGAGAACAACGTCCAACTCTGACGTATTATTTATAAACACAAACTTTAATTGGGCACATATTTAGGAAGTCGTACACTCCATGAAAAAGAAAAATTTTAAAAATTTGATTACTTTTTTCTAAATTACATAAAGGAAACGGTACTTTATCAACTTCGTCCAAAGATTACCGAAAAAAAAACAAAAAAAAAGAAGGGAACCGGTTCCTAAACACACCTGGAGAGCACCAGTTACAGGCCCTCACTCCTCCCAGGTATCATGTGTCATCACGGATTTGTTTGGGTTCCTTTCGGTGAGCCAGCGCAGCAGCGAGAGAAGATGGCGCACGCTGTCTCCTCTCTTAGCGCTGATACCAATCACGGGCAAGTCAACTCTTTGTTTTAATTCTTCAACATTTTGCTGAGCTTCATCCAAATCTATTTTATTAGCGACTACTGCGTAAGGCCTCTGAGATAATCCCGAGTCGTACAAATCTAGCTCCCGTCTGAGCACCTCGAGCTGTTTCCAAGGCTCTGGTTGAGACCCGTCAAGAATGTACAGGAGTCCCGCACATCTCTGAACGTGTCTTAAGAATTCGTAACCTAATCCTTTGTTGACATGTGCACCCTCAACCAGACCCGGGATGTCAGCGACAGCGAGCTGGAACATGTCAGCGTAATGTACGATGCCCACATGAGGGTTTAGAGTTGTGAAAGGATAATTAGCCACCTTTGGTCGGGCTCGAGATATTGCACGTAGAAGAGTCGATTTGCCAGCATTAGGGAAACCGATGAGTCCGATGTCAGCGATCGTGCGGAGTTCGATTTCATAGGTCAATTGTTCCCCTTTTCCTCCGTACTCGGCAACCTTGGGAGCTTGATCTGTATCCGTGCAGAAGAACACGTTGCCTTTACCGCCAGCTCCACCTCTAGCGGCAACAAACAATGCATTTTCAACATCAAGCGACGCAAGAACTTTTCCTTCGTAACTTACGATGGTGCCAAGCGGGACTTCAACCACCATGTGCTCAGCGTTGGCTCCATGACAGTCATGCTTTCTGCCGCATTCTCCATTGGGGCCTGATATCGAACAAGGTAAATGACACAAACTATTCTTCGCCTTGGTGGCCTTCAACACAACGTGGCCTCCGTTGCCACCATCACCACCATCAGGGCCTGCAAACTCCTTCCTGTAGACGCTCAGCATAGACACGGCTCCGTCCCCACCGTTTCCTCCACGCACTTTCAAGATGGTGTGGTCTTTGAAATGCCGCTGCGTGAAGCCCGGTTTGGTTTCTTTCTTACGAACCAATGGGATGTATCGAGTATCAAGTCCTGAAGAAGTGCTCATGAGGGACAGGAACTTCTGCATGTCGTGACGGAGATTCTGTAATGCAGCCGAGGCATCGTGCACTCTGTCGTCAGGGTTGTGGCTCAGACCGCTGGCGCTGTAATTCTTACAGCATACGAGACTCTTTCTTAATTCGTTCACTGTCTTTGACCGACGATAAATTATTCGGCTTGCATTTGCAGTCAGCATGATTCCAAGCCGTTTGCAATGAGATAAAAATGGAGAGAAAACAATTACTTTAAATACAGTGTCAGTTAGTCTTCTGTAAACACCTGCACAAGTTGAAGTTACACATGTTCTCTGTAAGGAGATGTTTTCATCAATGAATTTCAATTTTTTTATTTAATCGTTTTTGTAATAAAATTTGAACAAAACTATAAACCGAAACTAGAGTTAAGCCACCAACTGAAGTCTCCCTAAGCAGAATTCTAATCTAAAGCTCAATGCTTTGCATACATTCATTTTTCAAATGTAGAGTTTTTCTCGCACATTTTATTCCATTTATGTACTCCTAGCATCAACAGTGCGCAAGTCAGCTCCAATCAAAGCAGTCCACAATAATCATTATTTATATAATATTGAATATAAAGTGAAGGTGAAATTAATGAGTATTAATTTTTTTGCGCTGTATTAGTTTAAAATGTTCAATTAATCGCAATTTAAGCTTCAAGACGCAAGCTTGGGACCCAGAGAACGCTATGTCTCTTGGCGATGCTTTACCAGCTCGCCTCCCTGAGGAAACTTGACTAGCATTAGTAGTATGAATATCATTAGGACTAAAAACAGATAATCTGTTCAATGAAGGACAAAACAGTGAAACAATTCCAGATATATTTCGTGGTAGAAAATAAATGAGCGCCTGATATTTACAGAGGACGAGAATCAATGCAATTCAAACATATCACGATAAAGATTAAATTCGTTACTGAGAGAAATGCCGTTCGCATTAGCAAAGAGATTTGTAAGTTACGTCATTCACCTTATAAGAGAATGAGATTAAAACAAGAAAACCATCAAGTAAACACACAAGAAACGGTCAATTTGCTCGGTACTCTGACGACCCATCTGAAGCATGGAAAGTTGGAACAGTTTCTAACCGAGAGTCCATCAAGACCCAGAATCCTAATGGTAGATGATACTAACGGTCGAACAAGTAGTAGTAGTTGGGGGGGGGGGAATTTCTAGCGCTTCAGATTAGCCTCTCCTATTTCGCGCCGAAGGTGCAATATTCGGTTTTGCAGGGTCAGTCTTCTTCGTTGGTTTTAGGCTCGCAGCCTGATCCATCTGGTATTGGGTGTATGCTTCTCTATTTTTGAGGCGCAGGTTCGATCCGTCTTCTGTCGTTTCATCTCAACCAGTAATGTGCTGACACGAAAGTGGTGTTTTGTCAAGGGTGTGGGTTTTTCTGACCTATGTCATGGTGCCGTGCTAGATCTCCGGCAGCAGGTTTCACTCGATTAGATATTGTCAGTTCTAAATGTGCTTCGGGGAACTTCCCTCAACATCTTAGACAACATTTCGTCTGGACTGAGAGCAGCAATGTTGGGGTAGTAGTTTTGTAGGGTATCGTGGCTCGGAATGGCCGTGGCTCGGCCATTCCGCCATGATATGCAAGACCGTCAGGGATAGCAAACGGTCGAATAAAGGAAACATGTCAACAGTGAAGGCAAATCGTGGCAACATTGGCGGCAGTTTTCCAGACTTTGCCCCCAAACGCACGAAATTTTCAAAGGCGCGCCCCTCAGCGTGACAGCTGATGTAGAGTAGCTTGTTGATGGTCGGATTCTCACGCAGGCACGAGATCACGCCTGCACCTGTGATATAACATCAAAATTAATGAAGTTTCATTAAATCTGCGTAATTTTAAAAAAATTTTCCACGTCCAGTCAAACAAAATTATCATAATCCTCATCGAGTCAAGGATTTGAAAATAAATACCTAATATTTCATCAAAATTAAGGAAGTTTCATTAACTCTGCGTAATTTTGAAAAATTTTCCACGTCCAGCCCAACAAAATCATCATAATCCTCATCGAGTCAAGGATTCGAAAATAAATACCGGTACCTAATATTTCATCAAAATCATTTCACTCTAAAATTTATAGGGACCTATATATCAGTCACCTTGACAGCTTTATAAATGGGAATGGGTTCAACGCGATAACGGCAAGAGGTCAATCATGCTATAGAATAATATTGAACTAATGATCCCATACCAAGAATTTTTTACATTTAAATAATCATTTTTGCACTGATGCAGCCCATAATCATGTTTGCAACAGCATTGCTTTATCCTTTTTTGACATTGCACAGCAAGATGGTTCTACAAAAAACTATTCACTAAATTATTATGCAGTGTAGGTGGAAAATTACACTCTAAACAATGGGTTAATTCCCATTTACAAGCATAACATATCCGATAAAATTTTTCCTTCGTCGGAGGGTTAGTTTAGCAAAATGTTGCAGGGCAGCCGAGTGATTGGATTGGAGCAGTGAATTGTGGGTTTGATCACAGCCTCCTGTGCAGTTCTGATCAAAATCGGCGAGGCGACCAAGTGTATGAGAACAGCAAGACTGGATCAGTGAGTTTTGGGTTTAAAGTATAAAAAGATGAGATAATTCTTCAATGTAAATTATCAGCGACCGGACATATTTTGCGTAATGATGACAGACACAACTATCACAGTATTACAATTACTACACTAAATAATTACAGTTCAACTGAACAAGCAAGTAAGAGCCTCACTTAAGCCGCCTCTGCCGGGATTCACAACCGCCACGACGTCGGAGCAGTCGCGCAGCTCTGGGGTCAGCAGCGGCAGCACCTGCAACATTATTGTTATCGTTGCCTTCATTGTTTCAGAGAAATTCCAGCAATCATTGATTACCGTGGAGTTTATGCAATACTCCTCTAATCGTTCAAAACAAGTTCATCTATTATCGTTTACTTATTGTTTTTTGAAACTTCATTACTCCTTTTAAATTTATTATAATGCCACCTAATAAATCATTATAATTCTAGCAATGTCCCATTTAGACAGGTCCGATTTCAGCAACCGCATTTATCGCAGAAGTTTATTTGAAATTTTCATGTTCCTTTAAAAATTATTACCATGCAACATTATAAATCATTATAGTAACATATTATGTGTCTTGCAACAGCACCTTTTCAACAGGTCCAGGCACGAAGGAGGCGTTGGTGATGTTGTTGCGGTGGGCGTTATTTTTAGACACGGTATTATTATTGAACAAACAATATTAATATAAATTTATTATTAATGAGGAAAATTTATTAACTCGTAAGTTTGACTCTTTGGTTAGCTGGAACAACCGGAGTAGAATCTTTTAATATTATAGCCTTTTGCATTTATATTGCCTTATACTTGTCTGGTAAGTGCATAGTAAAGTATCAAGCATAAAATGTTGTTACCGTATAAGAGAAAAATTCATTTTTTTATTCCTTCTGACACGTTGTGAACTTGGCTCATGCAAAAAAAAAAAAAATCAAAAAAGTAAAAAGCGTAACACTTTGGGTGCTAAAGTAACCAGTAAATTAACTTTTACCTGCAAGTAAAATTTCATATACAAAAATAAATAAATAAAAAATGAAGTACACTTTTTTAACTTAATCTGAGCAAGCTTACCAGTGCCACAACAGACGTCAAGCAGCGTAGAGTATGGCGATAAATCAGCAGTTTCCCGAATAGCCTTATAAAGAAGCTCTCCAGCGCCATGATTTATCTGCAAGAAAACTCCAGCTGCATTAAATCAAACTCCTATTTAAACATGCTTCACTAGCAACCAAGTCTCATAGTAGGTTTCATTACTAATATCAACATGGATTCAATTGATATAACACAAAAATAATTTGTCTTCACCTACATATTTCTTGAGACAAACATGGAATGCAGTATTTGAAATTTCAAGCTCAATTTGGGGCGAAACAGAAAAATACAAAAATTATTTCGAATTATTAGTGTTGTGTTCCTTGAGCTCTAAATCAAAAGAATGGATACAAATGAAGTCTGTGGGGATATTTGAATAATTTTAATTAATGCTAAGGAGTTAGCGGTGTTTAAGGGAAAGCTTCACATTGCGTCCGGAAGAAAACCTCCTACTAAACTAAATATAATTTAAGAGACAAAAAATGAAGTCGGAAAGGCTGATACGATTTGTCAACATGATCCAACAAAAACATTAATGAAAGGAAAGCATAATTGTTTTAAAATGTTAGTAAAAACAAAATATGAAACAAAAGTAAATGCTTGGGATTTGCTTATGGCCGGTAACAATATTTGGTAAGATGTGTAGAAAGCCAAAACCTTCACTCAGAAAAATGAATGGCTCATATTGTCCAAACAGTGACACTTTCAGCACGTAGCACTGATACAACAACATCTGCACTTGTTGCTGCAACATCTGCATTTTTTGCCAGGCAAAACCGGACAAGGATGACCACACAGGGGCAAGAACTGCATCACTATTTGGAAAGACTCTTGATTTTTCTATGTATCTATGTATAAGGAAAATAAATGCAGCAGATTTCTACCTGGAAAAATGTGTCGGGTGAGAGCTGGAAATTGAAGCCACAACACGTCTCGGACAAGAATGGCTGCCCCAGCAACAGTTCGTACGGAGCTTGTTCTCTAGAGCATCGCGTATGGCGACTAGAGAAGAAAAGAAATGTCAATAAGGCTACAAACAAGTAAAGTATAAATAGTATATTAGTATTGGAGCCGAAAAATTCAACTTTCAGTAATTCTTGAAACATTCGTGACACAGGACATCTATAACTTGGCTTTTTTGCTGGCTTTTGACAGATATTTTTTTTCAAAACAAGTCATAATTGAACGAAGATATACGAGACTGCAGCAACAATGCCTAAACATTAATTTTTAAAAAGTATAATCAAGAGCAACTGATAGAAACTTATTAATGAGGAAAAAGTAGTACACTAATAAAAGTAACCCCAAGTTCAATATAGTCTCCATAAATTGGGCATTAATTTTGGATAATTTGGTGCTAAAATGACAATAGAACCAAAATTTTTTTCCTCATTTTAATAATGGAAGTTTTCCAAATACGAGTTAATACCGGTACGTAATGATTTTATCGGATTTTTGTTTTATAGTTCAAATTGCTTCACATTTAAAATTAATGAGAAATAAAAGTTTGAGAAAATATATGGTATCACAACATTAGGTATTATTTTGAAGAGAATTAAAACAACTTCTATTCGCCATACTTAATTGATTGTAATTCAAATCATTTCTGTACCATATCGCCTGTTATTTTGAGGAGCATTAATACAACTTATGCTCACCATACTTAATCAATTGTAAGTCAAATCATTTCTGTACAATATCGCCTGTTATTTTGAGGAGCATTAATACAACTTCTACTCTCCTGAAAATAAAAACTATGGTAAATGATAGAATATTCAAAGATCTGAAAATAAAAACTATGGTAAATGATTGAATCTTCAAAGGCCTGAAAATAAAAACTATGGTAAATGATTGAAATCTTCAAAGGCCTGATAATAAAAACTATGGGAAATAATAGAATCTTCAAAGGTGTGAAAATAAAAACTATGGCAATTGATAGAATGTGCAAAGGCTTGAAAATAAAAACTTTGTACCTAAATGATTCTCGTGTAGTATCAGGATGTTAGTTGTTTGGAGGACAAGAGTTTTCAAACATCTGGTTATTGAATTATATAGCTAAGTACCGTACTAGCTTCAATGAAACTGTATTGCTGAGGCTATCACACATGAGGATAATTGAATTAAAACAATTCTCAAAGATTTATGGAGATAATTTGGTGGCTAACTTAAACAAAACTGAACTGAATAACTTAAATTTGCTTGGACAAACATGTTACTATGCAGCAGAAAAATAAGAAAATAAAAATTCAATAATTTGCATGACATCATTTCACAGGTTTTTGAGTGTTCTGTTAGAAGTAAACCCTAAATTATATTACAATTAGGAAGGCTAACGAACACTTCATTGGTGTAATTTAAAATTGTGCAATTCATTTTTTGCTAAGAATATGAGTATTTATATAACTTTGAAATTGAATATACAATACCTACTTGGCACACATTTTTGTGTTTATCCTTGATATTGAGGAGATATGTTGGAGGCACACAAACAGTGAGTGAATCTGCTGGATGACCAGTGAGGAAGCCAACGGTCTTGGGGTCTCCATCCACTCCTTTCTTCACAACAAACTCATCTTTGTTGCGGTACTGATGGATTTCTGGCTGTGAATATCACAATGGTTTAATTCAACAGCTAATGCAGTGAAGATAATGAGTATGATACTCTTAAAACTTTTGTGGCAGTACATCAAATGTTATGGAAATAAAAGAAGCTTTCAATAGAGATTGGCAAGATAGCTACTTGGGCAAATTTTTCAACCAAGTAGGAGCAAAAATTGTTTATTGCAAAATAAAATAGGAACTGAATGAATTCTATAAACCATTAGTCTAGTCAAAATGCACAGATATCAAAAGAAAATAGAAACATGGGTACATACATCATGTTATTAAATTTTTAAAATGAAATATTCTATAGTTGAGGCACAAAATTTGATGAAAAGCAATTCAACTTAATTTAACAAACAAAATGATTACTAACTAAAAGTCTAGAATCACTAAAAAAATAACTTGAACAGCATCTACACACATAAAAAAGTAAATTCAAAGCAAATCTTACAGAGGGTATGATGTCCTGCAAAGGACAAGCAGAAAGTTCTTGTGCTGCGGGAAGAGACTCGACACCAGCAGAAGACAGCCGCTGTTTCAACATTTTGAGTATAGACACTGCTCTCTCCTGCTTATGTTGCAGTTGCAGAGAGTAACGTAATTGATAGAGTGGAGTGACACAATTGGCTAGTCTTTCATGCTGAGTGTCTTTTGTCACAGGAACTGATAAAGAGTCCATGATATTCTCATCTGTGGACTGACAAATGCTTCTCCTTGCAGGTGGTGTCATTGAGGCCAGGGTATTTGTAGACATTTCAGATGGAAGCACACCTTGCCATGCAGGTGCAGAAGTTGACTGAAATTTGTTAGGATGTGTGGTAGTGGATTGAGGTGTACTAGTTGGAGAAGAAAATTTTTCTGGTCTGTTGGATTGCGGTGTAAAACCTTGAGATTGATTTGAAATTGATGTGTTATGTTGTGATGTCATTTCTTGTCCCGTAGATGGTTCTCTGTGTAAATTATAGGGCACATTTAATACCAGATATGCATAGGTCTAAAGGCAGATATTAAACAAAAAATAAAAAATAACAAACAATTGCATAAGCAATTTAACATTTTTTCATGTAACAAAAAAATTATCAAATGAAAGGCAGGCAGAAAGTATGACACAAATAAAATATCTAATAAATAAATACAATGTCTGAGAGTATCAATACCAGTATGTATTACTGTGTAACCAAAATACAGATGAAACCTTAGCATTTATAAAATTATAAACCAAGTAATGTATTTTAATTGATGTTCTCAACAAAGAGCACTTATTAATAAGCCCATACTGTAATCTCTGGCTTCTTCTTGCATCATCTACAGCCAATTAGCTAAATACTACACAGGTAAATACACAGGTTTTTCCAATGATGGACACGAGGCTATTTTATTGCGAAATACCAAAGGAAAATATGGTAAAACATTTAATGAGGCCTGAGGGCTTGTAATTGATACAAAAATTGAACATGTCTTATTTACACATTTTTCATGTTTAGAGAGAACAGGTCTTGAGCAAATATCCAGAGAAATTTACACAAGCTAAATCACAGCTTATAAATTTACTTTTAATAAATGGAATGCAACTGGAATTATCATACACTGCAATAACTATTCATGTAATTCATCTAGGATCAATTTTAGAGACAATCTTCCTAAACTCCTGAGTTAAAAATATTTAAAATAAAATTTTTCCTGACCCTGAAAGTTTACAGAAGGCATATAACTTCTAACTTCTGATCTGACATCTTGCATAGTGGCAAACAAGAGATTTTTTAGAATCAGTTCATTCTCCATTTCCTCAAGATTTAAACCAATATCTTTTACATGATAATGCTGGTATCCACAATACGTACTTTGCTGGTCTACTTATAGGACTCAAAATTCAACTTGAGGAAGAGTCTAAAAAACTCTCTGCTTTACTACTATGCAGTGGTAAGTGGCATGTTATATTTCATGTTAGCAAGTTGTGTTCAACATACCCTTACCTTCTCCTATATCTTGTCCTCAGAGCTTTGCAGTTGGCACTCATGTTCCCACCAACATAGAGTAACCTAAAAGGCCTATTTTTCATCATAATCAAAAGAGATGAGAATATCTGGAAAAAAGCAACACATCATCAAGATCACGACATGGAACAAGAGAATATAGTTAAAATGTGAGAGAAACTATAGAATTTTAAATATTGACACCCAGCCCTACCCCTACCAGCCTACGGTACCATTGCAGTCATGCAGACTTCAGTCTCCAAAGCACCAAAGACCTTTCCACAGAACATGGAAAGAGAATGATAAATAATAATAAGAGAATGATAAATAATAATAAGAGAATGATAAATAATAATAAGAGAATGATAAATGACAAATACCGGTATCCAGTAACTAAACAGTAAACATCTAAACCTAAGCCCAGGGTGCAGAATTTGCAAGCTGCATTGCCAAGATATGGATATTTTAGCCAAAAACATTGCCAGCCATTTTCAAGCTGTGTTGCCAGGTAATTTTTAATAAGAAAATGCTGCTAACAACATTGATAGTATAGGTATCCCATACTCTCAACGCACTGCAACACTTACACTCATTGCAACTCATTTCCAGACAAGCTTCACTGCATCTTGATCCACCCAATGTACCAGAAACCTTACTGTGAGCGCTTGCAGTCTTTCAGATTTCCAACTATTTTCTAAGTAGTTGGCCAAAGACTGGTGCCAGACTGTAAAGCATGGCACAGCATAGGTTGATGACGCTAATTTCATGCATCAAAGACGCCAAGGTGGATGCCACTGGACGCCTGTCACCAATTATGCTTCTCCATAAATCGCAATTTATAAGAGTGCATGTTTGAGCACCCAAGCATATGCGCTCAGAGCCACCTAAACTACGCAGTTCTGATGGCTGTGAAAGTAGGTAGGTATATTTGAGCACCCAAGCACATGGTGGTAGGGAATTATTGTGAGTACTTATTGGTCCACCGCCGTGCGGCGGTCTTAACCCTTTGCAAGGCCCCATGCCCTTGGCCCTTGGGCCCCTCTTGCA